>NC_044188.1:35950356-36133474 GCF_900880675.1 Sparus aurata | reverse complement strand
CCACAACCACCACACTCTTCAATGTCACGTCACACCACCATACTCTGGCATGTCAAATCACACAACAACACTCTGACATGCCACATCACACCACCACAATCTGGCATGTCACTTAACACCACCACACTCTGGCATGTCACATCAGTCTGGCATGTCACACAAGCACACTCTGGCATGTCACGTCACACAACCAGTCTCTGTGTCACACCACCATACTCTGCCATGTCGTATCACACCATCACACTCTTGCATGTCACGTCACACCACCACACTCTGGCATGTGACGTCACAACGCCACACTCTGGAATGACACTTCACATCATCACAATCTGGGTCACATCACCACACTCTGTCATGTCACATCACACCAGAACACTCTCCCATGCCACCTCATACCACCACACTCTGGCATGTCACGTCACACCACCATACTCTGGCATGTCACGTCACACCACCACATGTGATCTGCTTCATACCAGTCCACACATCCCTCACATTGTTCTGCTGGAGTTTGGCCTCCAGCTTCCTCCTGTAGGCGTCTTTACAGGCCCTCAGCATATCCCTGAGTTCATGCTGCACTCTCATGCTGGCATGTAAAGTCACACCAGCACACTCTGACATGCCACATGACAGCAACACACTCTGCATGTCACGTCACACCACCACAATCTGGCATGTCACTTAACACCACCACACTCTGGCATGTCACATCAGTCTGGCATGTCATACAAGCACACTCTGGCATGTCACGTCACACAACCAGTCTCTGGGTCACACCACCATACTCTGCCACGTCGTATCACACCACCACACTCTGGCATGTCACGTCACACCACTACACTCTGCCATGTTACATGACACCAGCACACTGTTGTATGTCACGTCACAACACCGTACTCTGCCATGTCATGTGACACCACCATACTCTGTCATGTCACGTTACACCAGCACACTGGCATGTTGCGTCACACCAGCACACTCTGTCATGTCACGTGACATCAGCAAACTGTGGCATGTCACATTACACCAGCACACTCTGGCATGTCAAGTCACACCAACACACTCTGACATGCCACATCACACCACCACACTCTGCATGTCACGTCATACCACCATACTCTGTCATGTTACATAACGCCAGCATAATCTGGCATGTGACATCAACCTGGCATGTCATACCAGGACAATCTGCCATGTCACGTCACACCAGAACATTTTGGCATGTGACACCACAGCACCAAACTCTGCCGTGTCGCGTCACTGGCTTGTCACACCACCACACTCTTCAATGTCACGTCACACCACCATACTCTGGCATGTCAAATCACACAACAACACTCTGACATGCCACATCACACCACCACAATCTGGCATGTCACTTAACACCACCACACTCTGGCATGTCACATCAGTCTGGCATGTCACACAAGCACACTCTGGCATGTCACGTCACACAACCAGTCTCTGTGTCACACCACCATACTCTGCCATGTCGTATCACACCACCACACTCTTGCATGTCACGTCACACCACCACACTCTGGCATGTGACGTCACAACGCCACACTCTGGAATGACACTTCACATTATCACAATCTGGGTCACATCACCACACTCTGTCATGTCACATTACACCAGAACACTCTCCCATGTCACCTCATACCACCACACTCTGGCATGTCACGTCACACCACCATACTCTGGCATGTCACGTCACACCACTACACTCTGCCATGTCAAGTCATGCCAGCACACTCTTGCATGTCATGTCACACACCAGCACACTCTTGCATGTCACGTCACACCAGCACACTTTGGCATGTCACGTCACGCCACCACATCACACTCTGTCATGTCACATCACACCAGCACCCTGTGGCATGTCACGTTACACCAACACACTCTCTCATTTCACGTCACACCACCACACTTTGGCATGTCAAGTCACACCACCACACTCTGGCATGTTATGTGACACCAGCACACTCTTGCATATCACGTCACACCACCGTACTCTGCCATGTCATGCGACACCACCATACTCTGGCATGTCACGTTACACCAGCACACGCTATGGCGTTAAATCGATGTCAAAACAACCACAGAGACACGCAGCAACGCACGCACGCAGGCATGATTATTTTGTTATGCGTGCATGCGTGCGTGCATGCGTGCGTGCACGCGTGCGTTGTCACGTGCAGATTGTATTCCACGCGTAACAAAAAGCTGTGTACGTATGAAGCAGTTTGACTCACTGTTTGACAATTGTTGTTAGGCGTTCACACGTACGTGCGGTCGCCGATTCAGATGCTACGCAACCGGAAGTTGATCTGCAGCGCGCACACCAATCCGCGTACATGAACGCCTCACGTAGTTGGCCTTTTCATTTTAATCAACCAGGGGAGGCAGCAGTGAGCCATACTTTGCCTGCCGGAAATTTAAAAGGAGAAGAAAAAGAAGAAGAAGAAGAAGAAGAAGAAGAAGAAGAAGAAGAAGACGGAGGATGAGAAAGGTGACTGGGAAATGGTTAATATTTACGTATAAATACATAGGTCATTTGTGTTGTGTAAGTTTAAAAGTAGAGTCTGGAGTATTGCTTGTTACAGTTTGTAAACAAAACATTGAAACTGGGCCCCTCCTCTCTGGCTCAACTGTGTAACGTTAGCCTCCTGCCCCTGACAGCAGCAGTTACCAGGACCACAAAGGTAAGGGAGGAGCCCGAAGTCCGAGAGAAGCGCTGGTGCTTCCGTCAACAATACCGGGAGCCTCCGGTGTTATGTTGCCGTTGTGGTCAGCTGGGAAGACGGTATTAGCGGCGGATGCTAACCGCCACCGCTAGCCAAAGTTAGCATCAAGTTAGCTCACCACCACAACAGTTTACAGTCTAGGCTTTAGTTGTCAGTGATGGGATTCGGCCCGCGGCTCCAGCGCTTCACTCAGGCTATATTTCTTTTTCTTTGCCGTCCTGACTGCTGCTGCTGAGAGAGAGAGACGTGCTAGCACCTGGCTGTTGTGAATTAAGCTGAATGATTCATTCTTATTTCTATTGGTTGTTTACCATTCCTGGTACTGTATAGTCAACCATGTACCTGCTGTTCTGATATCTGCTTTTTATTCTCTGTTACAGAACCACACAACTTTCATATACCTTCCACACACACATACTCATCTGTCACACTCACACCATCAACCATTCCTAATCAGCAATTGAGAAACTAAAAGGAACTAAAACTAAAAGGACTAAAAGGAAATAATTCTAACCCAGCGGCCATAAGTGATTCAGTCCAGTTTACCATACAGTCCTTAGAATATATCTCCACAACACATTCGTAACATGTCTTACAACTAGAGAAGGCCACCAGATAACACAGTCACCAGTTAAACCCACCGGGGGATCATGACGTTGTGGGAAGACTCGCTATCAGACTGCACGTCAATTCTGAATCAGGTAAGCAGTATCTATGTGATCTTTGAACCCAAATCATGATTGTGAACTTTTAACATTTAGTTTAACAACAGATCCACTCACACACATGTCACACTGGTGAAAAGCACCCGTAGAACTGAGTTTTGAGAGCTTAAAAAAATAGTGTTGCCTGTAACGTTGTGTCTCGTTTTCACCATTTTATATACCTACACTAAGCTTGTCCGTTTTCATGTCAGGTGTATTGTTGATACAGGGCTAAACCAGGGTTTGACAAGAGTTGCCAGTGTCTGATTCTACACCCGAACACAGCAGAGTGGTCGGGGCCTGCAGACCGACCCAGTTACACCTGCAGCGAGCAGACAGAGGAAGAGGAGTGTGAGATCCACGGGGAAAGGAGCAGGAGAAAGAGAACGTCAGCTGTCGCCAGCAGACGGGCATTGACTGTCGGACTAATTGAAATGTGAGTTTATACTCTGCTCTAGGGATGTAATGAGATCAAAATCTACAGTATTTGCCGTCATTTCATACCATACATGTTCACAATAATATTGAGACACTTTTGTTATCACGATATCGTGGTATTACCAATACGTTACATCCCTACTCTGCCTCCATTGTGCGAGTAGTGATCCCTGCTCGTGGAAAGTTATTGCGAATGTGTGTAAAAGTACAGTGACTGAAGTCCTCCCCCCCTCCCCACATGACAGCGTAAGAGGCCGGCGCCCAAGGACGGTGTGACAGCAGTGGTGCCAATGACGAGAGTGATGTTGGCCCGAGGTGACGGTGAACAGCTGATACTCTGCCCCATCATGTGAGCAACGATCTTATGACGTAAATGAAGTAGTGTGCATGTATTGGGTTTAAAAGTGCAGTGACTGCCATCTCGTTTCCCCCACAGCTCCCGAGTCTGCGCCCGGCAGAGGACAGTGTGCAAGTGAAAGACCAGCGGTGGTCGTGGAGAATCGGTGTTACCAAGTCACCACAATAACGGACCCCTTCCCCCCAGACCCCATTCTGTAAACTCTGGGAATAAATATTGTTTTAAATGCCCTTTACGGTCTCCAAGCACTTTCTTGGTTGTCGAAACACACGTCATATACATCAGCGTAGATGAGAGCCAGGTCAGAGACAAGAGAGACAATGAATGAAATCCCGCGAAATGATGTGCGGTCAATATGACCGCTTATGGCCGAAATAGGTAAAACAAATCATATTTTCTTTTCCTTTTCTGTAATTTATATAAAAAATATTCTCAATTGAAATACAGAGACTTTTAGAAAAATGGTTAGAAGTCTGTAATGTTTGCATTTTGTTATTAACATCACAGATTGATAACTGATAATGTTCAAAGTTATTATTATCATTATTATTTCACATAAACACACACAGTAAGTATAACGGTACTGTGCTAGGTATTCTTTTCGTTAGTTCATTATTGCTTTAGCAATATTGTTGTGGCATTCATGGCAATAAAGCGAATTTGAAATTTATTGAATTAATAAACGTTTAGATTCTTGATTCTTGCCTGTAGACTGATAAGTGTTGTGTGTACAAATGAGCAATACATCCAGATTTCCTGAGATTTGTATTGTCAATGGGAATTTGAATTTAAATATCAGGCGATGTTTTCTTCATGGAAATTATTTTTCGGGCAAACAATTACAATAGAGAGGGATCCGTTGTGTGACAGTGGAGCGGAGGGTCAGGAGCTGGATTTTGCACGCACGGTCAGTATTATTAGTAGGTGTTTGAGGTTTATTACGTTTGCAGACATTATTATATTCAGTGTAATAATGTAACAGCCTTTGCGTGCGCACAGTTTGCGTGTGTAGGCAGGGGCCCGTGGTCATGATAATCCCCTCTATGGCTATAAGAGATGGATACACAATCAATTTCATGTAGTTTTTATTGAATCAAAAATACATAGGCAGCCTATTATCTAATAAAATAGTCCCACTGTTAAAAAAATATAACCAAAAAGGCTGCAGGGCGACTGGGTTGTGGGTCAGCATGTTGTCTTCTCCTCTGCTTTAAAAAACAAACAAACAAACAAAAAACTGAGCAGCACTGCTCAATCCACTCATACATTGTTAAGCATTTATCCTTTTTTCCTTTGTGGGTTCAAACGGATCATGTGGCGGATTAACCGCAAAACAAGCCTACTTCATATTAATAATGACATAACGCTCATTATGCTTCAGCTGGACAAATGGCTGTGTTGAATTGAAATTCCTTTATCATGCTAAATATCCGAAATTGTATGAAAATTGCTCCAATGCGTTATACCGATCTTCGTGCATATTCAGACACAGCCTGATATGGGTTCTGAGCAAAGGAATGTCTGTTTTCTCCCCCGGTCTGTTGTCAGCAGGAGCGGGGGCTGCAGGCTCGCGCCTGGGTGAAGTGGGCTCAAGCCAGAGTTCAGCCGGGCTCGAGCCGAGCGGGGAGAGAAAAAATGTGTATTTCTGTTGCTCTGTGGGAGATCTCCCACAACAGAGTGGAAGAGAAACCAAGGGGGACAGATCTGCCCAGCAAACATCAGAATGCAGAGTGCAGCCTTTGTCTGTAACCTGGTTCAGCACCCTGGACAGCTGCCAGCGTAACTGGATGTGGGAATTTGATGCATTTGAAGCCGTGACATTTGGTCAGAAACGTCATATATAATAACATTGTTTCGAGTCGTAAACAGTTCTGTAAGTGGAAGAAATAACAATCAATTAGGCTATTAGTGTTAGTCCTTCTTCATATAATGTTGTGTTACAGTCGCACAGCTGGAGACCGCTAACAAAGTTAGAGACAAGAGAGACAATGTATGAAATCCCGCGAAATTATGTGCGGTCAATATGACCGCTTATGCCTGAAATAGGTAAAACAAATCACATTTTCTTTTCCTTTTGTGTAATTTATATAAAAACTATTCTCAATTAAAATACAGACACTTGTAGAAAAATGGTTAGAAGTCTAATGTTTGCATTTTGTTTACATCGCAGATTGATAACTTAATTGTGATAATGTTCAAAGTTGTTATTATTATTATTATTATTATTATTATTATTATTATTATTATTATTATTATTTACTGTGCTAGGTATTCTTTTCGTGGTTCTTGGTGCTTGGAGCAATATTGTTGTTGTGGCATTCATGCCAATAAAGCGAATTTGAAATTAATTGCATTAATAAACCTTTAGATTCTTGCCTATAGACTGATAAGTGTTGTGTTTACAAATGAGCAATACATCCAGATTTCTTGAGATTTGTACTGTTAAGGGGAACTTAAATTTAAATGTCAGGCGATGTTTTCTTCATGGAAATTATGTTTCGGGCAAGAGAGAGGGAGCGCGGACGGGGGATCCGTTGTGTGACAGCGGAGCGGAGGGTCAGCAGCTGGATTTTGCACGCACGGTCGATAGATGATAGCCTATGGCTATAAGAGATGGATATACAATCAATTTCATGTTTATTGAATCAAAAATACATAGGTAGCCTATTGTCTTCTCCTTTGCTTTTTTTTTTCAAAGACAAACTGAGCAGCAGTGCTCGATCCACTCATACCTTGTTAACCTTCCACAAAGACAAGTTATGTTAAAACGGACGAGAAGAGGGGTCATTCCCCGGCAGATCGCACCCATGGGCCACAGTTTATTTCAGAGTTGTGCGAGTGCGGCTGGACGTGGGGATTCCAGCACCATGGATAGTGCGTGTAAAAAGATTAGACAAACGTTTAAATGTGTTTGCTGCAAGCGAAAATATACTACATAATAAATGAAGATAGTGACAAAGGCCTATTAGCATTAAAAAGCAATGAGTTGTGTGAGTGCGGCCGGTGAGCGGACGGCAGTGTTTGATGTAGGAAGTAATGTAAACTTGAAAATCAATTTCGGAAATGCTGTGTTTTGAGGAGAGGGTCAGAACAGCGGTGTTTCGGAGTGGGGCTGTTTCACAATAGAAGGCTGTGTCGGAGTGGAAGGCTGTCCCCTCACTCTGGGGTTAAAATGAATCATGTCATGCAAAAGCCTATATGTCTGTATCTCGCATTGGATCGATTGCACCATCTACTGGATGAAAATGGAACACAGAACAACTACGCGAGGCATTCATGTACGCGGACTGGTGCGCACGGTGCAGATCAACTTCCGGCTGCGAAGCTTCAGAGTCTGCGACCGCATGTACGTGTGAACGCCTACCAACATTTGTCAAACAGTGAAAGACAGACGTGTGCACGCTGCTTCATACATACGCAGCTTCTTGTTACGCGTGACAGAGTTTGCGCACGTCATTTCCGCGTACGCATAAGCGCGTGAAGAAAATGTTCAATCATCTTCATGCGAGCGTTAACACGTGCGTTTGCATAAAGACGCATGAATGTTACGCGTTGTGTGATTACCGACGTGAAGCAGCCATCACGCGTGAACGGGGGGCCATTATAAGTCAATGAGGAAACTACATTACACGTCAGGCGCGGCTTGCTGCACAGGCGTCAAAGCAGGGGCGAGTGACACGATCAGTTGATAGGTGTGCACGCTTTTTGAAACGATTATACCGCCATAACGTGTGACAGAGTTTGCGCATGTCATTTCCGCGTACGCGTAAGCGCGTGACAAAAATGTTCCATCATCTTCATGCGGGATTAACACGTGCGTTTGCAAAAAGACGCATGAATGAGGGTGCTCCTGTGATGTGGCATGACAGAGTGTGGTGGTGTGACGTGACATGCCAGAGTGTGCTGCTGTGAAAATGACATGACAGTGACATGTTGTTTTAGTTCGAGACTATGTAAATGCCAAGTGTGAAAGTAACATCAACAGCATTCCCATACGCCACACAGGGCTACGGGATTAACATTCACAACCATAAAAACACTATCAGTCATATATCTTTCAGCTTCTATGGCTACTACTTGTATCTTTCTGTCAGGTTCGCGGGGTAAACAGGGATACTCAGGGAAAGGGGTTAGACCCAAACGCAGTAATTCAGGGGACAAGAGGCAAGAGCAGTAATGAACAAAAGGCGAGCTTTATTTTAAAGCCGAATGCGAACTCAAAATAGACAAAACAGGGAGGAAAGCACAAAGTAGCAACTGAACAGAGAAACAAAGTGCAAAGGAAAAAAGGGCAAAGTACAAACCAAAACCAAAGTTCAAATCAAATTGCAAAATGCAAAACTCAAAATCCAAAACACAGAGACAAAGTGAAGCTGGTAGGGTGGAGGGGGGTCTGGAGGAGGGCCAAGGTCCAAACAAACAGGAGGGTGGAGGCGAGGACTGGGACCCACTGGAGACCGGGGACGTGGGCTGGGGCCCCCTAGAGACCGGGGACGTGGGCTGGGGCCCCCTAGAGGCCGGGGACGTGGACATGGACTGGGACCCACTAGAGGCCGGGGACGTGGATGAAGACGTAGGTGTTCTGTAGGCCGGTGACGAAGGCGTTCTGGAGGCCGGCGACGAAGACGAAGGCGTTCTGGAGGCCGGCGACGAAGGCGCTCTGGAGGCCCGCGACGAAGGCGCTCTGGAGGCCCGCGACGAAGACGAAGGCAGAGGCGCTCTGGGGGCCGGCTACGAAGGCGAAGGCGTTCTTGAGGTCGGACCACCGGCTGGGAAAACCTCCTGGGTCTTGGCCCGACCACCAACAGGGGTTTGCAGGGAGCTGGTGGCCTGGAAGCTGATGAACGGTGGCTGGCAGTGGACGACCTGCAGGCGCTGGACTGGGCGTGGGACTCGGCCGGACCTCCGACCGAGGAGCAGGCGCTGGACTGGGCGTGGGACTTGGCCGGACCTCCGACCGAGGGGCAGGCGCTGGACTGGGCGTGGGACTCGGCCGGACCTCCGACCGAGGGGCAGGCGCTGGACTTGGCGTGGGACTCGGCCGGGCCTCCGACCGGCCGAGGCCTGTCGGCACTGGACTTGGAGCAGGTGCAGGCCTCGGTCGGGCCTCCGACCGAGGAGCAGGGACGGGCCTCGGCCGGTCCTCCGACCGAGGAGCTGGGACAGGACTTGGCATGGGACTCGGCCGGGCCTCTGACCGAGGAGCAGGGACAGGCCTCGGCCGGGCCTCCGACCGAGGAGGAGGGACAGGCCTCGGCCGGGCCTCCGACCGAGGAGGAGGGACAGGCCTCGGCCGGGCCTCCGACCGAGGAGCAGGGACAGGCGCCATCAGGTCCGCCGACTGAAGGCCACTGGCAGGAACAGGTGCCATCAGGTCCGCCGACTGAAGGCCACTGGCAGGAACAGGCGCCATCAGGTCCGCTGACTGAAGGCCACTGGCAGGAACAGGCGCCATCAGGTCCGCCGACTGAAGGGCACTGGCAGGTGTCGACCGGGCCGTCGACTGAAGGCCACTGGCAGGTGTCGACCGGGCCGCCGACTGAAGGCCAATGGCAGGTGTTGGCGAAGGACAGCTAAGGAGGGCGCCAGACCTCAGGGAGCCCGGACGCCACCGAGAGCGGCGCTTTCTAGGCGGGGAAACCTTGAAGGCCAGGCGGGTTCCCCAGAAAGGAGACGCCTCAGGACTTGCAGGCCCTGGGGTTGAGACTGAGGCCTGGGCTGGTAGCCGAGCTGCGGCTACGGCATGGGCTGGGGCTGGAGCTGAGGCATGGGTTTGGGCTGTGGCCTGGAAAAAAAGGTGGCTAGCAGCAATCTGCCGAGCCCTGCTGGTGGGGTTGGTGACAAAGTCCTGGTACCAGCGGATAATATCCAGGCCATTCACTGCTGGGTCTATTTTATAAGGTCCGGTCATTCTGTCAGGTTTGCGGGGTAAACAGGGATACTCAGGGAAAGGGGTTAGACCCAAACGCAGTAATTCAGGGGACAAGAGGCAAGAGCAGTAATGAACAAAAGGCGAGCTTTATTTTAAAGCCGAATGCGAACTCAAAACAGACAAAACAGGGAGGAAAGCACAAAGTAGCAACTGAACAGAGTGCAAAGGAAAAAAGGGCAAAGTACAAACCAAAACCAAAGTTCAAATCAAATTGCAAAATGCAAAACTCAAAATCCAAAACACATACCAGAAGGAATGGGGGCCGACAGGAACAGAGACAGGAGCAGGCATGAGCAGGGCAGACGAACCAAACGGAAGACATACAATGACCGGACAGGGAGTGAAGGGAAACACACAGACTAAATACAGTGACACTGATTACCAGACAAGAAACAGGTGAGGAGAGAGGAGGGAGGAAGCCAGGTGGGTAAACGAAGGGGAGGAGCACAGAGGAGCAGACCAGGAGGGAACAAGGCAGACAGACAGAGGGAGACAGAGGGCAGACCACAGGAAAAACTTAAAGGGACAAGGCATGAAAAATCCAAACACAAAAAACACAAGGCAAAATCAGGAATCATGACACTTTCAATCATATTCACCACCAGAATAACTATTATTCATATTTATATCACCTTTACTGTCATTGTTTCTACTATTCATATCACTCTGGTATATTATCTGCCATAACTTGTTAGTCATATATTCACATTTCTATAGATATTATTACAGTTCATGTTAATGTGACAGGTGGGGCACTATGACCTGGGAGCCCTGAGCACGCAGCGCAGCAGAGCAGAGCAGAGCAGAGTTTTCCCATATAGGGGAACTCTCGTGAGACCCGCCAGATTCATGTTTGTTCTCGTTCGTCGTGTTGTGTTGCATGGTGGTGGTGCTGGTGGCCCAGCACCGTGCATCCAAGCTTACTTGGAAGGTATGTTACAAAATGCTTAGACATTATAGCATATGCTTAAGTTGTTTTTTTAGTCAGAGTTCAGATTACTTATTGTTGTCATCGCACTTCTAGAATCTTCTCTGGTACTGTTTGTGCAGAGAGACAGCGTGTGATCCAGGACCCACACGCATGCATGCTTTAACAGTGTGAGGTAGGACTTAATGTTCATTGATTTATAGTACAATGTCCATGTGTGTGTGTGTGTATATATATATATATATATATATATACATATATATATATATATATATATATATATATATATATATATATATATATATATATATACATATATATATATTTTAATGGTGGTCAACCAGCATTGTAGTTTTCATAACTTAAACATACAGACTGTTTTCTTTTGTGGTGTATTAATTTGATTTTCTGTATTGCTTTGTACAGTGCCAGAACCCTGGTCAGCCCATACTCCTACCTGTTGGGTGCACAGGTGCCAAGGGCCTAGGAGGTAGGATATTGGGCTTGCCAGTATATATACTAATAATATGTAAGGAGGATGGGGTTTAATTGCTCAGGGAATTTACTGGTGTTTTTGTATTATTGCAGGCTGAACTGGTGACACACAGGACCGTGGTCAGCAGGGCAGCCATTGCTCTTTTCCTTGATTTTGATTTGTTTTATAGTTATGCTCAAGTGCCTCACTGTTGTTCAGTTTTTATTTTAAGATGTATTTTTGAGAGTCTTCATTTAGGGTACCCTTTATTGATGACCGTGCTTGCACCTTCCCTTGGTTAGTGTGTAGTGGTTTTACAAGAGTGTTATATTTCCTATTAAGTGTGCGCAAGACATAAGTCGCAGTTCTAACAGTTTGCAGTGTTATTTTTGTTGAGTGTTGTCATTGCCCCCTCGGTCAATGAAAATTGGTACCGGCACACAGTGCTATTTGTTGACTCGCTATTGCTACTATTTAACCCTGTAAGACCCAAATATAGAAAAACCTAAAAAAAAATTTTTTTGACCCTTCAGATGTTGTTGTAGGAGGCCTCTGATGCAGAAATGAAAGAGTTTTTTTTTAAAAAATGTTTATGTACGTTTTTAGAGAAATGTTGTAATATTGCAACGTTGGGCTTAGGTGGGAGCAGAATTTCTGTATGTGTACTCATGTTCTCTGAACAACAATTCCGAACAACTAAGGGTTCATTTGCAGAGTTGATTGCTTACTTAGCCCCATAAAGGTATATAACATTAATAATAATCACACATTCATATTTTTATGAAGAATTATTATTATTTTTTTATTAAATAGCTTTTTCTAGTGACTTCTTCATTCCTTTTTTTCTTTTCATGGCTGACTTTCATTCATAGTGAAAGTCCCAAAAACAGTTGTTGTCCTCTGAAAAGCGAAGGTGAACATCACACTTGCTGCATTGCACGTTAGTGTATCCTTTCGTGCAGTGTCTGCAGCTTCCTCTCCCTGTCTTCACTGGGAAATTCACAACTAGGTCCTTGCAATGGGAGGTGTGCACTTCTCTTGGATGGTCTCTTCTGAGGAGTCAGAGAGCTTCCTGATGTCACTGTTGCTGGGTTCCATTGGCCTGAAGATGGTCGTCCTCTCTTTGGAGTTTGGAGCACCATGTTCACCAGGATGAGAGAGGATGCTGGCTGTGCCTGAAACTGTCTCCTGTTCATTGTCTCTTTGCTAGACATCTAGATAGAGGATGATGGTGTGCCAGAAGATGTACATGTACCAGCGACGGGATTTGATGGGGGACCTCTATTTGGCTGTAAATGAGTCCAACAAATCCACAACTCCCTTGTACTTGTTGTTGACACCAACAATGTAAGGCCTCTCAAGTTCAGTGTAGCTTCTGCTGGCTTAGTCCCAGCGTTGAATCTTCTGCACATGTTCAGGTCCAGCAAAGGATAACACAAGTGTGATGGCCCTGTTGTCAGACCATTTGACAGCACAGATGTTGTGATTCCCCTCCACTCTGACATCATCGCTTCATCTCCCCTTTTTCTTCAAGCTCTTCTCGTCTTCAAGGTCACAGTTGGGCAGGCGCACCTGCCTGGCTGTTCCCACATAGTGATTTCCCCAATGTTTTCCAGGCAGACAATACTGTCTGCTTATTGCAAGTCACTTTGGACAAAAGCATCTGCTAAATGCCCTAAATGTAAATGTAAATGGCTTAGCCTATGCTCTCTACTTATCATGCTAAAAGAAATGTGCATCCCAATCACCAGCCATTAAGTCACACAATACTGCCTTGACCTGACAATACTGCTTGTAATACCCTCTAATTATCATACTAAAAGGAAAACATGCATACCCCCACTTACATCCACACATCCACATTCAGGAAAATGTTCACCTTTCTTAGAACTGAATTGTCTGTTGATATCCTCTTTGTGGACAAAGTTGTGGAATTTTAGGTCAGCTTGATCAAATTACCTACATTTTTTTAGAGATAAAACTTTTAAATCAGTCAAATCTGATCAGAACACAACACAAGGGTAGTATGTATACTGTCCATGTATTAAAAAACACTCTGTTTCAGGCAGTGGTGTAGTGGAGGGAATACAACCTGTTTGTTCCCACTGCAACAGGCCTGCTATTTTGACTACCACACTCACCCAACGTTGTAATATTACAACAATTATAAAACAAGCTCTAAATGAAATTTGATGAATCTGTTCTACAAAAACTACATATGTACATGTTCTAGACATTGTAATAACAACAAAAAAAAATATAAAAGACATTTTACTTACTTGAATCTGATGAATTTAGTCCAATGAAACAAAGCAATGTTGTCCGAAGGAAACCATGAGAGGTTGTGTGAGTTCATGGCCATGAGGCGGGACTTATAAACAAATGTACTATCCAATAGCATCGTGAGACTGAACAATAGGACCCAATGACTATGTAAATGTGGTAAAAAAAAACAAGATAAAATATAACAGATTGTTTTTTAGGGTGGCTAAAGGTAACGTTGTAATATTACAACAGTGGGTCTTAGAGGGTTAAATAAAGTTGTTACTTGTTTGGCCAAAAAGCCTCTGTCTGTCTTAACTACCCTATGTGGGGATATTAATTTGGCCACAATAATAGAGTAAATGTATAAGTGAGTCGGGTCTCCCACCCTATACTTGGGAGTGGCGTAGTCACTTTATTTATTCATTCAAAAGTACTATCAGTGTCCTTTGGGTCACATTAATTTTGTGATTGCTTGTATCCCTGGGAATGTCTATCTTTGTGTCTGTCTGTCTGTGTGTCTTTCTGTCTGTCTCTTTCTCTTGCCCCCCATTTTGATAAATCAAAGAAAAATACAAAGAAATGTCAGACTGAGATGATTATGACTGCAACAAATGTGGCACTTTGTCTTCTCAGTGTGTTGTTGGATGTAGGCGAGTAGAACCAAGAGATGAGACATGTGGGTGTCTCAGAAGGACCATCTCTCCTGGGTTTTTTTTATACCAGATGTATAATTATTTCTATTATTATTATTATTATTGTAATAACATTCATTCATTGTCTCATCATTTCATTCATTCAGTCATTCATTCATAATATTTATTCATTTAAAATATTCAACTGTCTGTGATTTGTTTCCTGTCGTGGAGTCTTGAGCAGTTTGCAGTGGAATCACATCAGTCCCAGACTTTTCATACGGTCAGTACTAAGTCTGTCACATTGCTAAACCAGAATAAAAACGGTCAGAAAAGAAGCCATAAAATTAATTCTGGTTGATGTTAAGTGTGCCTGGATGCTGGACTGGAGAGAAGACCGAGGAGATGGTGGTGGATTTCTGCCCACAACGTTGCAGGTCCTACAACCCTCTCTTAACAGACGGGACACCAGTGGAGAGAGTGAGCAGTTTTAAATACCTCGGAGTGCATATTTGCGAGGATTTATCATGGACTGTACACACGGACACTGTGGTGAAAACAGCAAGACAGCGCCTTTATCACCTTAGACAGCTCAGCAGATTCAAGTCTCCCAACCAGAGGGTGGTGAGGGCTGCTGAGCGGACCATGGGTACCACACTTCCCTCTCTGCATGACTTATACACCACACGCTGTACCAACAGAGCTAGAAGGATTATCAAGGATCCCCATCACCCCGCAACAAACTGTTTGTGACCCTCAGCTCAGGCAGACGCCTGCGCTGTCATAAAACACGCACAGAGAGGATGAGGAACAGTTTTTTCCCTGCGGCAAGCAGAGCCCTGAACTCTGCACTCTGAACAAAACGTGTTTTTATTGTACTGTATTTTATTATGTTTATTATATTCTATTGTATGTTACTTGCACTGCATTATATTTTTATTTTTACTTAAATCAAGCACAGAAGTACAGTACATGTCACAAACATTTCACTGCGCATTCTGTGTGAGTATGTAACAAATAAAACCTTTGAATCTTGAATAATAGGCTACTCAGTAACAACCCAGGTTACTTGTTGGGGTGATCATTGTGAAGCATCTGTAAAGCACAGTTGGAAACATTAATGTCCCTTATTTTCTGCATGACTAATTCCAGGCAGACATAAATTATGTGTGTGATTCTAGAAAGAAACATTAATACAAAAAAAAGTGTATCTTGTGTTTACTCAAATGTTATAATGTGTTTTAAACAATGTCTAACGAGTGTCTATTTACACCCGGGTGAAAATAGCCTTTGTGGGCGCACAGGTGGTCGAGTGGTTAGAGCGCATGCCATAAACGCAGCCAACCCCAGTTCAATTCCGGCCGGAGGTCCTTTGCTGCATGTCACATCCCCCTCTCTCTCCCATATTTCCTATCAGTCTACTGCTTAATAAAGGTGTCTATGCCAGAAAAAATCTTTAAGAAAAAAAAAAAAATAGCCTTTGCCCCGCAATCTGGATATTTACACTTGACCCCTCATCCATTCTAATCCTGAAGGTTTTTAGAAGGGTATACATTTCATTAAAATGGGTAAATAACACCTGTGCGTGTTTTTGTAGGCTACTGTTAATAACGGCGCTATAGTGGAAACCGTCATTTAAGCTGGCGTAACTTTGCAAAGATCTACGCATTTATTTTTCTAAATCTTATATTACAACTTGTGACAATACATTTGTTAAGGTCTTTAGGTTAATGGCTGTTGATGGTTAGCGTTGATTTTATTTACTTGTGCCAAATTGTCATTTTATAGGTGTTTATTGATCCAGCGGTTTAGCTAATATGCAGCTGTCAGCGTTCACTTGTTGTCGTAAACATCCTGTGTTAGCGGAAACAGGCAACGTTGAGCAGTGTTGGTAATAACAGCGTTACAATAAGCGGCGTTACTAAGGGCTTTACTTTTTTTCAGTAATGGGTAATCTAACTAATTACCATTTCCATCGTTACAATGCTGTTACCGTTACCGACAATTAAATGTAGCGCATTACAAACTGAGGCTGCTCATTGAAGCTGTTGTCATCCGACTCGGTTCTCAGCCACCGGAGCTGCAGAGCAGTTTTATTTTATTATTTTTTTTAGCTTGGCAAGGGAGGAGGGAGGGGCGGGACAACCACATAAGTGGCAGTGATTGACTGTGGTCAAGCCAGCCGTGGTTTGCGTTTGCTTGGTGAAATCAGCCGCAAGTTGTTTTCTAGTGCGCAAGTCTACTAACATTTACGGTAATTGTAATGAAACCACTCTGAGGAGGTGCTGGTAGTGACAGTGGGGCAGACTGCAGTCACACAGTCAGACCCCTGAGAATTACGATACTAGAAACTATTCCCTGTAACAATCTGAAGGTATCATGAAGGTATGCGTCCGGATTTCAAAGTAAAGGACGAACGAAAAAACTTAAGGATATTTCACCCAACTTTGATGTGGAATAAAAAGCTTATCCCCCTCCCCACCTGCAATTGGATTAGAAACTTCCTGTCAAGTTGCCCACAGTCTGTGAGACTCGGCCCCCACCACTCCACTGCACTCACACTCAGCACTGGTTCCCCTCAAGGCTGCGTACTGAGCCCTCTTCTGTACGCCCTGTACACCTACGACTGCTCTCCAACTCACCCAATCAACCGCATTATTAAATATGCGGATGACACCACAGTGGTTGGACTCATCCGAGGTGAGGACGAGACAGCGTACAGGGCCGAGGTGGAGGAACTGTCGCTATGGTGCTCAGACAACAACCTGACCCTGAATATCCAAAAGACAAAAGAACTCATCATGGACTTCAGGAAGAACAGACATGACCACACCCCCCTCCTCATAAATGGAGAACAGGTGGAGACTGTCACCACCTTCAGGTTTCTGGGCACCCACATCTCCGCAGACCACTCCTGGACCTACAACATCAAGGCCCTGGTTAAGAAGGCTCAGCAGCGACTTCACTTCCTGCGTGTCCTCAGAAAAAACAAACTGGACACAAAGCTGCTGCTGGCCTTCTATCACTCCTCTGTGGAGAGCGTACTGACGTCCTGTCTGGGTGTGTGGTACGCAGGCTCAACAGCCGAGGACAGGAAGGCGGTGCAGAGGGTCATAAACACTGCCCAAAAGATCATCGGCTGCCCTCTGACCAGCATGGAACACATCGCCACATCCTGCTGTCTCAGGAGAACCAAGGCCATCACAGGAGACCCCTCACACCCTGCCTACCCCCTGTTTGATCTGTTGCCCTCTGGGAGATGCTACAGGTCAACAAAGTCCCACACCAGCAGGCTGACAGATAGCTTCTTCCCCTGGGCCATACGAACTACAAATACGAACGGATACACTCACAAACCATCCCCTGACAAGAACAAACCAAATCTACCTCCTCCTACCTCCCTTTAGCACCTTAAAGGGCTATATATATATAATTTATTATATTTATATTACTATTTGTTCTATGTGTTGCTTTTTTTTTAATTTGTTGCTGTGGGAGCACCCTCAATTTCATTGTACTCTCCTGTACGATGACAATAAAGACTATTCTAGGTGGCAGCCTGTAACAGCAGCTCCCGTGGGTTTTTAAGTTTTTTTCGTAGTTTTTGTTGTATTTGTGTTGTGTTTGTGTTCTGGTTTTCGCTGAACTTTTAGCGGCTCTTCTCCGGAGACTGGGAGAGGACGAACAGCTTTCTTTTTTTTTCTTTTTGAACTTTTACGGCACTTTTTGTTATGTTTTTGAGATGTTTTTGCTAGCCCTAGCAACGGAGGGTCAGGAGCGCATCACTGAGCGCATTGTTTACACACGCGACCAGCTGATTGCGCTGTGTGAACCTGCACTGCTGCCCGGAGCCAGGCCTGAGGTCCTGAAGGAGCTGCGGAGGAGACGCCGTGGCTGCAGAGCCGGAGTGAAACGGAGGGTGAAGAGGAGGAGACACAGACTGGCTGTACCGGCGATCGTCATGGGAAACGTGAGGTCTCTGGGGAACAAGACGGACGAGCTCGCCGCGCTGATAAAGGCTCTGAGGGAATATCGTGAGTGCAGTGTGTTGTGTTTCACGGAGACATGGCTTCACTCAAACATCCCGGACCACAGCGTGGCGATTGCCGGCTTCAGCACTGTTCGGGCAGACATGGACGTGACAAGCAGCGGAAAGAAAAAAGGAGGAGGGATTGCACTGTACGTGAGTGAGAGGTGGTGTAATCCCGGACATGTTCACGTGAAGAAACGTCTCTGTACCCCGGACATTGAACTGTTGACTGTGGGGATGAGGCCTTATTATTTGCCCCGGGAGTTCACATCCGCCATCATTATCGGTGTGTACGTTCCTCCTTCAGCTGATGCAGCGCTGGCCTGTGATGTCATCCACTCCGCTGTTGCCCAGATACAGACGCAGCATCCTAACGCATTTATTGTCATCACTGGGGATTTTAATCATGTCTCACTGGATAAAACCCTTCCAACATTTCACCAGTATGTTGACTGCCCCACCAGAGACTGTAACACACTGGATCTGTTGTATGCAAATGCTAAGGATGCATACAGTCCCACAGCCCTCCCCCCTCTTGGAAGATCTGACCACAACCTGGTTCTGCTGACCCCTAAGTATATTCCCCTTGTTCAGCAGCAGCCTGTCCACACTAGGAGCGTGAGGAGGTGGACTCAGGAGGCTGCTGATGCACTACAGGACTGCTTTGAGTCGACAGACTGGGATGCACTTGTTGAGCCACATGGAGAGGATCTGGACAGCATGACCGACTGCATCACAGAATACATCAGGTTCTGTGAACACACCACCATGCCAACCCGGACTGTACACTGCTTCCCTAATAATAAGCAGTGGATCACCAATGACCTGAAAGCCCTTCTTAACAAGAAGAAGAGGGCGTTCAGGTCTGGAGACAGGGAAGAACTGAGGAGAGTGCAGCATGAACTCAGGGATATGCTGAGGACCTGTAAAGACGCCTACAGGAGGAAGCTGGAGGCCAAACTCCAGCAGAACAATGTGAGGGATGTGTGGACTGGTATGAAGCAGATCACTGGGTGTAAGGTGATCGGCAGACAGTCATCGGGCAGCCTGGAGAGGGCAAACGAGCTGAACAGATTCTTCAATAGGTTCAGCTCACAGCCTTCTGTCGTCTCCATGACACCTCCAGACCCCAACACACCCTCACTGCCCCAAATGCTTCCTCCCCTCCTCCCTCACTCCCCTGCTGTGAGCTCTCCTGTGCAGCACCTCTCCTCCTCCTCCACCTCTTCCTCCTCCACCTCCTCCTCCTCTACCTCCTTCTCCTCCA
This sequence comes from Sparus aurata, assembly GCF_900880675.1. Lineage (NCBI taxonomy): Eukaryota > Metazoa > Chordata > Actinopteri > Spariformes > Sparidae > Sparus > Sparus aurata. Next base: position 36,113,698 of record NC_044188.1, on the reverse strand, counting down.
CCTTCACCTCCTCCTCCACCTCCTCCTCCTCCACTGAAGACACCAGCAGCATGACTGTGACTGCAGGCCAGGTTAGGAGACAGCTGGAGAGACTTCACCAGCAGAAGGCTGCAGGCCCTGACGGTATCAGCCCCAGGATCCTGAAGACATGTGCCAGCCAGCTGTCTCCTGTCCTACAACACCTCTACAACCTGAGCCTGGGTCAGGATAGAATACCGGTGCTTTGGAAGACTTCCTGCCTGGTTCCTGTTCCAAAGAAGTCGACACCATCAGACCTCAATGACTATCGACCAGTGGCCCTCACATCTTACGTCATGAAGGTGCTGGAGAGACTGGTTTTGGCCAACCTGAGGCCGCAGGTGAGAGCCCTGCTAGACCCTCTGCAATTTGCTTACCAGCCCCACTTGGGAGTTGATGACGCTGTCATCTACCTGCTGCAACGAGCCCATTCGCACCTGGATGGTGGAGGAGGTACTGTGAGAATCACATTCTTTGATTTCTCTAGTGCTTTTAACACCATTCAGCCACTGCTACTGGGGGAGAAGCTGCGGGTGATGGGTGTAGACGACACAATGATCTCCTGGATTACTGACTACCTGACAGGCAGGCCACAGTTTGTCCGTATGGGCAGTGTTCTGTCTGATGCGGTGGTTAGTGATACAGGAGCTCCACAGGGGACTGTACTGTCTCCTTTCCTGTTCACCTTATACACCACTGACTTTCAGTACAACACCGGGTCGTGTCACCTGCGAAAGTATTCTGACGACTCGGCTGTTGTTGGGTGTATAAGTGAGGGACAGGAGGAGGAGTACAGGGCACTTGTAGACAACTTTGTGGAGTGGACTGGACAGAATCACCTGCGGCTGAACATCAGCAAGACCAGAGAGATGGTGATAGATTTCAGGAAGAAGAGGAAGACGGCTTTCCAACCTCTGTGCATTCTGGGAAAGGATGTGGAGGCGGTGGAGGATTACAAGTACCTGGGTGTTACCATCAACCACAGACTGGACTGGAGATCTAACACTGAAGCTGTTTACAAGAAGAGGATGAGCAGACTTTCTTCCTGAGGAAGCTGAGATCCTTCAACGTGTGCAGCAAGATGTTGGAGATCTTTTATCAGTCTGTGGTGGCCAGCGTACTTTTCTTTGCTGTGGTTTGTTGGGGGAGCAGCATCGGAGCCAGCGACACCAACAGACTCAACAAACTGATCAGGAAGGCTGGCTCTGTGATTGGCTGCAAACAGGACACTCTGGAGGCTGTGGTGGAGAGGAGGACACTGAAAAAACTGTTATCCATCATGGATAATCCTCTCCACCCTCTCCAACTCACACTGGTCAGACAGCGGAGCACCTTCTCCGGAAGACTGCTTCAGCTTCGCTGTCGAAGCAACAGATACAGGAAATCTTTCCTGCCACAATCCATCACTTTATATAATAACTCTCTCACCTCTGCCTGACTGAGAACTCTGGTCTCTCTACTGTTTTGTTGTATATATTATTATTGTTATAGTATATTTTGCATATTTTGTTTTGTTGTATATATTATTATTGTTTATTGTTTAAAGCACACTGTGCACTGTATATATACACTATGTATATATTGGATTCTATTTATGTGTTTTAAGTGTTTTATTTGCTGACCCACTACTGCTGTAACAAAAATAATTTCCCAGTCTGGGATCATTAAAGTAATTCTATTCTATTCTATTCTATTCTATTCCATTCTATTCTATTCTATTCTATTCTATCTATTCTATTTATTTTCCATAAGTCGTCCATGATTCATATAACACTAAACTAAGTCCTTCCTAGACTACTTGCATGCATAATATGAAGTACTTTTATTGTGTACTTTTTTTTTTTTTTTTCCTGTTTTATACTGTATTTAAGTACAAGGACACATTAATTCACATCAGCACCACAGCAACAAGCATCAACAAATGATTAATCGATACAGAACCAGTATTGCACTGACCCATGTTTTTTTTTTTTTTATTGGTGAAATTAGGTGAAAGACAAGGTGACATGGGAAGACAAGTACATCATACCACGAGGATCAACGAATACAGATAGTGGACGTACAGTACAGATAACAACAAAAAAAACAAAACGACAAAAAGTTATTATGATATGTATAGAGGTAATATAGGTGTGTGTGTGTGTGTGTGCGTGTGTGTGTGTGTGTGTGAGTGAGTGTGCATGCGTGCAAGTGGCTGAGAGGCAGATAGTATGGTATTATAAACGTATGTAGGTATAGATAGATGATACCATAAAAATAAGTAAATAAAGTATAAATAAGAAAAGAGAAGGAGGAGGAAAGTAAAACTGAAGGAACAAAAAAAAAGAATAGATAAATAAGTTAAATAAGTAGTAATAGTATGCAACATGATATGAGATATATTGACATAGTACAGTGTTTTATAGTTTAACCTTATATAATGTAATTAGATAATTGAGATAAGATAGGACAGTATAATGTAATATGAGATATTATAATAAGAAATGCAGTATATTATAACCTAATATAGTCTGAAGGGATAGTGTGAGGTATGACAGTGTAATACAGGGCAAATTTGTAATGTAATATATCATGCTGTAATACAGGATAATAACATAATATATATGTGAACATAACATATGTGAACATAACCTAATGCAAGCAATATATCATGACAATGACCATCGTAAGATTAGTTGTTGGGATTATAATAAACAAATTATATTATGTTGATGGTTATATATTGCAGTGAGGGGCGGGGCTGGACCGGGGTATCAGGAAGGCAAGTGAAGGGGCCCCCTAGCCAGCTCCCAGTAGCCCAGTTGGTAGCCCCAGGGGGAGACAGGCGAGGCGGTAGTGAAAAGGCCCCCCCACCCCCTTTTTTGTATCGTCTTATCTGTTGTTGTTGTTGTTGTTCTTTTTGTTTATTGATTGATTGATTGATTTATTTGTTTAGATTGTACCTTGGGCCGCTGCCGAACCCAAAGGTAGCTGCTGACCCATTGCAAATCTAAACTCCTTTGCCAATTCTGGGCAACTTCCAGACCCTAGGGAAGAAGTCTGCCCGCTGAGGAGTGGGTTGTTTGTTTGTTTTGTTTGACTATTTGTTTTGAAAGAGAGGGGATGTGAGGTAGGACCCAACCACTCAGCCCCACCCGCCCCCACCGAGGTATCGCCCTGCCCCAAGAGAACCAGACATGAAGCCCCCGCCCACGCCCACCTTCAACCATTCCAGTCCAGCCCCGCCCTTTCTCTTAAATTATTATACAAATGTCATTGTCATGATTATTGTTATTTAATGAAATAAATTAATAAACAAAAATGATAATAATAATAATGATAATAATAATAATAAATAAGTAAATAAAGCAAACAAAAAATAAATGAAGAGATATGATATATATGACATGGTAATAATAACAATGATAGTACTGTCAGTAATAACAATCATAATCATAATATTCAGTCAGTAATATTAATAAACACAATCAACAAAGTGAGCATAATATTAGTAATAGTTAGCACAGTCATATTCTTGTTAATAATTAAAATATTGACAATATAGTAATAATAATAGTATTAATAGTAGAGGAAGAGCAAAAGAAATGTATGGCATACACGGATAAATAGTATGTGTGTTTGTGTTTGTTTGTTTGTGTGTGTGTGTGTCTGTGTGTGTGTGTGTGTGAAATTGTGATGTGTTTTGAGGTGTCAGGAATGTGCGCGGTACTGGTGCAGCTATAGGCCCATCGAGGAGAGGAATGGGGACCATCTGTCCGTAAAAGCTGGTATTTTGTTGTTATTGTAAGCAGTGATTTTTTCCATGGAGATGTGTTCCAAGAGAAGATTGATCCAGTGATTGATGTTGATTGAGTTTTTTGATTTCCAATTAAGGAGAATTGTTTTCTTAGTGACAGTGAAAGAGATGAGCAAGCTGTGTTTTATTTGTTTGGTATGGTGATTGTTGAAGTGTCTCCTAGTAGCCAGAGCTGTGGGGATGAAGGGATTCTGCAGTCCAGTATGGTGGAAAGATTTTTGTGATAGAGTTCCAGAAAGAGTGAACCGCTTGGCAAGCCCAGAGTGCGTGAAAGTAGTTATCTATTGTTCCTGTTGTGCATTGTGAGCAGATGTCTGTGGTTGCTAGTCCCATTTTGTGCATTTTATATTGTGTGATATGTGTTCGGTGGATGGTTTTGTATTGGATTAACTGAAGGTTTGTGTTAGATGTCATAGAAAATGTATTTTCATTCATATCTGTCCAAAAATCTGATGAGGGGGAAATGTTCAAGTCCGCGTTCCATTGAGCTATTGGGAGTGTTATGGAATCATCTGATGCTAATAATAGTTTGTAGAGTTTGGAGGTTAGTTTATTTAAATTCCTAAATAGAATTATGTTGTCGATTATTTCTGGGGGTTCAAGTTGGTTGTCATTTATATTAATTTTGGATTTGAGTATGGATATGAGTTGTGAGTAATTTAAAAATTGATGTCTGTCAATCCCGTAGTTTTCTATAAGGTCCTTGAAATCTATAAGCCAATTATTGTTAAAAAGGTGGCGGAGATGTGTGATACCTTTTAGTGCCCATGTGTGATAGTGAAGAGGATTGTTGAGGAGTTGAAAATCAGGGTTGTGCCATATTGGTGTGTACTTACACGGTGCTGTAGTGGATTTGAAGATCTTGATGACTTATTGTGTACTTTTTGAGTAATCCTGTGTCAAAATCCTGACCAGATCACTAAATTAAGGATATTTCACCCAACTTTGATGTGAAATAAAACGCTTATTTTACATAAGTAGTCTCTGATTCATTTATTGCTGAACATAGTTCTTCCTAGACTACATGCATGCATAATATGAAGTACTTTGACTCTGTACTTTTTGAGTAATCCTCTGTCAAAATCCTTAAAGGGATATTGCGTTGTAAATTTAATCCATGGTCTAACACACCGTGAAACTGTGTTAGACTCCCTTTCAAGAGATCAAGTTTGCAGACCTCTAGCTTATGTAGTTTTAGCATCCTCAGAAACTACCGCACAACATGTTGCAGTAAATATAGAAAATATAAAAACGCCATCAGAAAGCCACAAATAATGCTCAGAACAGCACCAAGTGCAGTAGACTTCCGCAGCTCAGTGATTATCATTACTGCGGGACTCTACTGCACTCGGTAATCGACTCACAACAAGGTTTGTTTATCTTTTCCGACAAATCCAGCAACGATATCAAATGTTCGATGCCTCGAAATATGTGCTGGGACCCTATTTGTAATGTTGCTGAAGTTTGGTGCTGTTCTGAGCAATCATAGACTACTAATGGAAAATAAGCGCTTTATTCCACATCAGAGGTGGAATATCCTTAATTTTGTGATCTGGTCAAGATTTTGACACAGGATTACTCAAAAAGTACACAGTAAAAGTAATTCATATTATGCATGCAAGTAGTCTAGGAAGGACTAAGTTCAGTGGTTTATGAATCATGGACTACTTATGGAAAATAAGCTTTTTATTCCATGTCAAAGTTGGGTGAAATATCCTTAAGTTTTTTTCTTTCGTCCTTTACTTTGAAATCCGGACGCATACCTTCGTGATACCTTCTGTTTGTTACCGGGAATAATTTCTAGTATCGTAATTCTCAGGGGTCTGACTGTTTGACTGCAGTCTGCCCCACTGTCTACCAGCAGCTCTTCAGAGCGGTTTCATCACGATTACCGTAAATGTTAGTAGATTCACGCACTAGAAAACAACGTGCGACTGATTTGACCGAGCAAACACAAACCACGGCTGGCTTGACCGCAGTGGTGAACGGCTCTCTAAGGTAGAGTGAGAGTTTCTAAGCCAATCAGAGGCAGTGTTCAGTTTACACACAAACCACACACCGCACACAGCAGCCTCGCACACACAAACTAGCAGAGGTGAGCTACAGCAATGGCGAGTCCGGAGGGAAAGTTGGCGTTTCCAAAGTGGAAGCACAGACAATACTTTAATCTCTTTTGTCTACGTCCGTTGTAAGCAACTCTAATCTAATGAATCATCTCTCAACGGCACACGCTTCTACAAAACTAGTGGTCAAAAACACCGTTGTTGACACTGTTGATGATGACAGCAGGCCAGGTGTGGCTAACGTGAGCTCCGCTAACAAAGAAGGACACGGAGCTGTCCAAGAAGCTACAGCTGGACTTTTCTGCTCCAGCTTCACAAAAACTTGTGACACAGACTGAACTGAATGCAATAATAGGCAGGTATGTTGTTGAGAACATGCTCCTGTCATCAACAGCTGATTCAGACTCCTTCAGAGCACTCACTGTTAAAATACCGGATAGAGCAGGAGCCGGTCCGCCATGCAGGGAGAGATTTCACATAGATGCTGAGTAAGCTAAAATGAATGCCGAGCTCAAAAGGAGAATAATTAAAAGTAACGCAATAGTTACTTTTCCTGGTAACTAGTTACTTTTATTGTGGAGTAATTCCGTTACTAACTCAGTTACTTTTTGGAAGAAGTAACTAGTAACCATAACTAATTACTTTTTAAAAGTAATGTGCCCAGCACTGACGTTGAGTGTGATACAATAGTATAAGACGATGTAGGTCTTCTAGGATTTATGATTTCTAATATTGTATGTTTACATATAGCCTATATCTATATAAATTGTATTTTATTGAGATTTCGATATATATGAAAAAGAGAATGAAAACATATTTTTATTATTTTTATATTATATTTTGTAGTATAGCATACATAAACACATATTGGCCCTCATTTATCAAACGAACGTACGGCAGAAAAACGTGCATTCCACGCAAACTTCGGCATTTATCAATTTGGACGTGAGCGGAAGCTACGATCAGATCTCACGTCAGGTCTGAGCTCGTGTACGCAAATCTGAGTCTGTGGATTTGCGGTGCTGCACAGAAAAATCTGGCTGAGTCTGCAAACAAACCTAAGCTTTCATTAAGCATAAGCAGTCACATATTTAGATCAGATCAAAACGGATTCTTAAAACGAATAAAACAAAGACTTTTTTTAAAAAGCCCACGTTTTTACTGATAGGCTACCACTTTTTTGTAATATAAAATATGATAGGCTAAATAGCTTAACATGACAACTAATTAACCGAATACCTAATAACCCCGCTGGCAAACCTGCTACAGAGCAGGAACGCAGATTCAATAGTGCGCACACACGCACGCGGGTCACAGTGGAGCGCTGCTTCGGGTTGCTGAAGGGCAGGTGGCTCTATCTCGGACCAGCAGTTGCTGTATACCCCGGAAAAAGTGTGCGATATTATTTTGGCCTGTCAAGTTTTGCACAACATTGCATTAGTGAATGGAGTGCCTTTGATGTGCCGGCGCTGCCAGATGAGCCAATGCCCATGGAACCGTGGCCAGCACAGCCTCCACTGGGGGCTACACGGAGGAGACAGGACCTCATTCATCACCTTTAAAACGTAAAGTATACCTTAAACTCTTGCAAATGCTCAGCAGTATTTAATCAGTAATGTGAAGTATTGGTGGAATTGGCTAAAAGCATAATAAACACAGAAAATTGACAACATTTAGTCATTTTTAAACTTTATTAAACTTTATTTTTACAACTTTATTATTGTGTTATTTATTGCCTCAAGTGCGCTGAAAACTGAGGCCAATGAAATGCATATTTCTGTTTGTCTGTCCAGGACCTCTGCCGTGATGATGTTTGGTCTGGGCGCAGCACCGGGGCCAGAGGGCACGCGCTCTTGGGAGGAGACCTCGCAGACATGATACTGGTGCCTGGCTCTGAAACAGTTAAAAATACAACAAAAATGTATACTCATGTAACATGTGTAAGCCTAATTATTTGTAAGAAATGTGAACAGTCAGAGTTTGATAGATTTTACAATGCAAGCAAAAGGGGGTTGTTAGTTACCATTCTGCTCTGGCTCTGACGCGAGTGCGTCTGTGTCACCTCAGACTGAGTCCGTTCCTCTTGCAACTGTTGACTGCCTCCGTTATTCTCTTCCATACAGCGTTTGTATGACCTCCTTTAATTCCATTTTTCAGACTGCCAAAAAGCACATCTTTGTTTTGCTCCACCTCGGATGTCAGGATGCCGATCTCCATCTCGGAAAAGTTTATTTTCTTGCCAGTGTTTCTTCTCTCCATGTTTGACCTCAGTGGGCTAGGCCTCCGAACCAGGAATATTTAAGGGCGTAACATGTTAATGACGATCGAATTCAGCCGCCGCATTTATCAAGGCCCGCTCATTCGTACGCTGAGATTGGTCAGATACAATGTTTCATAAATCACACGTGTGTCCTGTCGTACGACCAATTCTGCGCTCAGATCTGCGCCCGTTTTCACGCAAGATTGATAAATGAGGGCCACTGTGTTTTATTGTCATTTTGATATGAAATATATTATTATCATATTATTTGATCTAACATAATTCTGAGGTTATATTTTGTATTATTTATTTATATTGTTCCAATATACCTATATTGTTATATTGTTGACCGTTGATATTGAGTTGCCTGAATAAAACTGCCACTGAAGACCAGCAAACTGATCGGTTTTTGTCACTTATTCCTGCAGAATCTTTTGGCACAGTAGTGTATACAGTACAGTCTCTGTATTTATCATATTCAAAGGAATTGATATGTCCAATCAAGATATTTTACGTATTCTTAAGTTATTATTTATATATGTTGTTTAGCGATATTTTTTTTATGTATTATTTGCACACTGGTCTTATTTGTATGAATATCTATTTTTTGCTGATTGTCTGCTTGTTCGTAATCTAAAATAAGGATTTCTGAATTTAAAAAAAAACAAGAAACAGGCTTGACTCAAGAGCAAGAGGTGCAAGTCAGTTGCAGGCTGCGTAACTTAAGCAATATTACCCGAGAGGGTGTGCTTTAATGTCATTTATTACACGGCTCTTCTTAATGCTGTAGAATGCTCCATTCACTTGTATGGGCCTTCCCAACGTTCAGCGATCAATTATTTTCATATAATTGACTGCTGCTAAGCATATTTGACCACTGTCAAGGAAAGTGGCCTTTTTGCCTCTGATTTACGTGTTTCGTAGCACTCTGCGCTCTAAAATCTTTGCTCCGCAAGTAGCCCGGTCACTTTTCACCCCAGCATCTTCGGTTGCTAAGCGACATCAGCTGATCAGTTGTCTACTTCATCTCGGAAAAACGTACTCCTAGGCCACTAGTATGGATGAGTTTTACATTAACTTTAATATTCTTAGAAAATACGGTGATTTCAGCTCTTGGCAAAACGCTGAGTTGTCGTCACTGGTCAAGAAAAGAAAAGGAGAGGAAAGCAGCGAAGAGGGAGAAGCGAAACAGCGTTGGTTTGCCAAACTATATTTCTCTGCTGAAAAACACTATGAATGATAACAAATAAATTGTTAAAAGACACCCTGTGCCAAGTTTTCTTTCGTGTTGGCAGGTAACCGTGTAGTAAGCGGGATAATGTGTAGAAAGGCAGTCACTATCGGAAAAATAAGTTCGCGACGGTGTCCGGTTCGTCCTGTCTGGGTTTATTTTCCCGATAGTGACCGCCGTTCTATATACATTATCCCTTACTTGAGCACGACAGTGATGCGGTCAGTGCAAGTAGCACTGAAATGCTCAAATGACGTTAAAGCACACCCTTGAGGGTAATATTGCGATTATACAACTAATACCAACAAAAAGAAAATGTATAATCAAAATATATCCATGTTGATGGACAATTTGCTCTCAAATTTTAAAGGTTTTTGCTAGTGTGCGTTCAATAGAAACACGTGGGGTCTGACTAATAACTGAAACAAAATCAGTCACGTCAGTAGACTCATATGTGTGATGGAACGTCGTTTACCACTACAGCAAATAATCCAACCAATACTGCGACCTAGCCTTGGAAAGGATTTTCTAGTTAATGTTTTATCGCGGTCTCGGTATTTCCCAAACTAAATTAATACTGCATAGATGTATGTGGTTCCATTTGTATGGGGTTCCATTTGTGCCAAAATATGTCGACATGAACATGTGAGAAGACATTTGTCTATGTCTATTAAACGCTGAACTGTCGTTGTGTCATTTGACTTTGTCATTACATCATGTCGTCATGCTGTGTCACTTGACAAAGTGTTGTTATCAGTGGCGGCCGGTGACTGAAAAAATTGGGGAGGACACGAGAAAAACCAGTCCACGGTGTCATGTTATTTTATATAAGTCAACTACTTATCCCTACTTTCTTATAGTCAATGAAAATTAAGCAATAAAACAATGACTTACAAGACTTCTTTAAAAAACATTTTATTAAATGGCTACTATACAAAACAAAAAAATTACCACTGTATACACCTTCCGGGATTCAATCCCCAGTCACCTGTGTGGCAGGCAACTGCTCTACCCACTGTGCTACCGCCAATGTTATGTACTCCAAAAGGCCGAACTGACTGCTTCTGTCTGATTTTTCTGAAAACTGTTTTTTTTTCTTTCAGAAATGTGCTTATATTTCCTTTGAAACCGATTCCAATATTGCTGAAAACTCCATATTTCTTGTCTGAGCATGGCTGGCAGTGAAAGCTGTAAAATACATAGAAGTATTTTTTGTTTACGGTTGTATAAATGTGAGAATGAAATTTGGGAACTGTTATTGGACCAACCTGCTGTCAATCTTGTATTCTGGTTGCTGATTGGTAAGGGAGGACGTCCTCCCTTAGCGCTTCATTTTACGTGTCTTAGCAAATCATAGATCAGCATGAAAAAATCCTAAATGCATTGAGTGAATGGAAGGAGATCCCTCCCACGGAGGACAGAAGCACTCCGTCCTCCTCTAGCCCCCACCTTCCTGCTCCCTGCTCCTCTCACAGACTGCTCTGTCTCCTCCGTCTGCCCCCCAAGAGTCCCCATCTGCAGTCAAGATGGCCGACAAGGGCGCCGCCATATATCCAATCCATACCGGAAGTCCCAACCGGAAGTTGTTCAATCACCAAAATAAAACCAAAATAAAAGCCGCCATTTATCCAATCCATACCGGAAGTCTCAAGCGGAAGTTAATCACAGAAATAAAAGCTTAAAAAACAGGTACATTTACGACTGTCTGCATCCTGAGCACCTGAACAGGTGTGGGCACCTTTAGTGGGGCGAAGGCAACACCAGAGTCTGTGACGTACTACAACAACACCAAGTACGGTGTGGATGTCCCGGACCAGATGCGAGGGAGTACTCCGTCAAAGGCGGAAAGATAGCCAGTGGCGGTCTTATATAACATCCTCGACCTGGCTGGGATCAATGCCCGCACCTCATTTAAGGAGCACCAGCAGCAGGAGAGCCCGGAGGAAAGTCCTGCAGAGGCTGGCAGAGGAGCTGAGGGCAGAATACATGGAGGGGAAAGGGGCCGCGGCAGTCGGCACAAAGTGGGCAGCAGCTGAAGCAACCACCACAGCAGCAGCAGACACGGACACGGAGGCAGTGCCGGTCCGAAAGAGCTGCAAACGGAACCAAACGTCGGACACTTGAAATGCCACAAGCCCGTGTGTGGTAACTGTGTGAGGAGAGCGGAGGTGGTCTGTGGAAACTGGACCAGTGATCACAACAGCTCTTTTTTGTTTGAGATCAGCTCGTTTTCAGCTTTTTCGATTATTATATATTTTTAACTTATAGATTATTATAAAATCAATACTTTTAATTGTTCTAACTTTTTTCTATTAAATTCTTGTGTAAATATGCAAAAATAACGGTTTACTATGTTATTAATAAATGTATAATTAAACTTGTTAAAATGTACATTTTGGTGTAATTTCGTTAAAGAAAAATATATCATGACATAATGAATGCATTCATCACTCAATCGGGTATTTACATGAGAGATTATAGAGTTTAAAATCTAGCGATCCAAATGACCGCTTACGCCCGGGGGGTATGTAATGCTTACTGTGATGATAAATGACACTTAAATATTGAATCTGTGTCTATAATAACTACACCCTGACATGTAAATGTGACATCTGTCTTGGTTCATTTAATTTAAGTTAAAAATTGGACAACTGACTGCATGAATAAGAAACAGGAATACTTTACAGCAGCTCCCATTCAAAGTCAAGAATATGCAGAAAAATAGTAGTCATAATAAATAATAATAATAATAATAATAATAATAATAATAATAATAATTACAACAACAACAATAATAATAATAATAATAATAATAAACTATATATATGCTGCATATTTATAATAGAAGTCTACTGCAACTGTATTTTTTTTTACCATTAAATGTTATTTTATACATTATCATATTTTATAATGTTCTGTCATGGAGTACATCACTTAACTGCTAAAAGAAAAGAGAGCAGCTCACTGCCAATTGCAGCTTCTTATCGTGATCTGCAGTCTTTGTTAATTTTTTGTCATGATTGTTATTATTAGTACGATTATCAAAAATCACAGTTACATGTCAGGATGTGGTTATTATAGACAGATTCAATATTTAACTGTCATATGTCATCACAGAAACAGCGTTACATACATTAGCAGCTGTAAACACATAAACACATTATAAAACACATCATGTGGTCCCCTTTAAACGCGGGTGAAGGTGTATATTTTGGTAAACAACCGCCGGTTCCAAAATAATGCTGAGTCTATTCATTTATTTATTTATTTATTTTTTTAAACATCAAGGAAGAAGACGCGACCACTGACACTGCACAACTTTTTTCTTTGCCTTTTTCACGTATCGTGCTTGTCATCACACCGATGATCGCCATGGCTCCGATGCAGCAAACTTTCTGTCTGAAAATATGCAGAGGAAAACTCGGGAGAAGCAGCCACTAGATGTTTCTCTGTCGACCCCAAGAGAAGGAGAGATTGGCGAAAAAATAAAACAGAGCTTCAGCGTCTGTCCGAGGAGGTCAGCAACAGGGCCAGGCTGCCTGGTGGACGGAGGAAGAAGGCTATTGAGGAGCCTGAGATGAACATGCGGGAATTAGTTATCAGCAAACGGGCACGCCACGAGAGAGTGTCCCGCAAAAAAAACTTAAGGGCGACGGAGAAACAATTGTACGCCACCGTGAGTGACAGCAGAGATGAGGAGTTATCTGTGAGTGCTGGTTGGATAAATCGTTTCCTCCGCCGCACCAACTTCACTGGCAGAAGACAACTATTGCCAGGATGCCGGAGAATTCAGAGAAGCTGGCGAAGTTTGTGACATTTTCATCCCGGATTTTTGTGAGGGGGGAATTATGCTGCCATGCATGTAATCCATCTAATCATCTTTTGAGATTTCGCTCTTCTGATGAGCCTCCTGAATTTGCACCCAAAATGCTGTCAAAACTTTCATTCACAATTCCCAAAGCAGCCTCCATAATTCTCGACCGGGAAAAAAGCAGGAAAAGGTGTGGAAAACACAAAAAACCTTAAGAAAAAAAAAATGACCCCAAATCATAGAGATTCCGATTTGAATATGATCACACGTTTTTCATCGCAATCTTCTAATTTGTCATTTTTATCCAGTTTTTAATTTTTTGGGGGGGGGGGGGGGGGGGGGGGGCACTTAATTCTCTTCATAAATACATTTCTTTATCCAATATCTTTTCATAGGCTTTGTCATGGGCTTATAGGCAACTTCCTTATTTTCACTTCATGCATTGCATAGCCTAAATGAATTTTCAATGGGCTGCCCTGTCACTCAACAACCAATCACCGTTGTCACCGCTTCTAAGTGCGTCCTTATAAAATGACGTCATCCATAGCAACAGAGAGTTAGCCTACTTCTAGTTTAGGAGTTCACTGTTTTCATAACTAAAAGTAGGTCTCAGCGGCTTTGCGAATTACTTTTAAGAAACAACTCCTACATAAAAACTTTTAGTCCGATTTAGGAGTACTCCTAACGTTAAGATAAAAGTCTTTGTGAATACGGGCCCAGGCAGTGGCGTGCACAGACTTTTTGAAGGGCAGGGGCGAAAAGAAATTCCGTCCTCCCCAGAACATTTTCAATTAAGTAGATGCCATTTCCTGTATTCTAGTGCATTTTAACACCAAATTAGCACCAGAGAATCCAAACTGGTTCTGTGAGATATAGTTCTGGCTCAATATAGATAAAAGAAAAAACTTCTGGAGTTTAGTGTGTTTTCTTCACCCAATAGGGCTCTGTGATAAAAACACAGGGAACAATACACATTTAAAATATTTGACACCTCAAAAGAAACAAACACTGAAAAAATTTAAACATTGGCTCAAATTAAAAAAATTGAGGTAATCGATCACACCTAATATTGTAGTTTCATACAATATAAATAATTCATTTGATTTGACCTGAAATATTTAACTTCATGTAAACCCATTTCTGAAGGTTGAACCAAAGCAATTATTTCAGATTTTACTAAATTAAAATAAATACATTGGTTTTATTACTGAATGTAAATAATATACTTGGTTCAACCTGAATATTTTAAATTCATTTAAACAACTTTTGAATATGGGAGCAAACTATTTTTTTAAGTTGTCTCAAATAACATTTTTAAGTCATCATAATTTAATATTTATAGACCTGAATTTAAAAAAACAATATTTTTAATAAATTTTTGATTTACACTCAGAAGCCATTCCTTTTCAACACAAAATTTTATTGTTGAATTAAGATTTTTTTTTCAACATCTCAACCATAATGGTTACAAACAGCATTTGAACATTTTTTTCTCACTGAACAGTGACCATTCCATCAAGGAACAATTCCTTGAAATAAAAAGTGTAATAAACAAATCAGTGCTCTCCAGGTTTTCATCACAATGCCCACTAGTGCCTGTGAAAACTTAGGCAGATTATTTTGTCAATACTGCAGCAGAAATGCAGTTATGCTAGTGTAAATTTCAAACAACAACCTCAGATAAAAGGGTACATTTTCAGCACAATGCCCTCTAGTGCCTGTGAAAACTTAGGCAGATTCTTTTTACAATAATGCAGCAGAAATGCAGTTATGCTAGTGTAAATTTCAAACAACAACAACCTCAGATAAAAGGGTACATTTTCAGCACAATGCCCTCTAGTGCCTGTGAAAACTTAGGCAGATTCTTTTTACAATAATGCAGCAGAAATGCAGTTATGCTAGTGTAAGTTTCAAACAACAACCTCAGATAAAAAAGGTACAAAGTCTTGGTTGTAGAAATGCCATTAAATCAGGCCAGACAGTGGAACTCAACTGTGCCTACTCTTGGCTGTAAAGCTGGGTATTCAGCCTATGAATTTTTGGGGAGATCTTTTTCCCACCAAGCTCCATCAGGACTTTTTGCACAAACTCAAGGGTGTACTGCAGATTTTTTGGATATTTTATGTTGAGAGTGTAGGTGAGTCCGAAGAACATAGCAACAGCCGTTGCTATTGTGGGCACCTCTCTGAGGACCTCTGTTCCGTCAATGACGATTTTAATGTCCTCGTTTCCACTGACGATTGCCATGGCTGCTTCATTTTCCTGCATATCCTGCACACACAAAAAAATCAACAAATGAGGACAATTAGAAAGAGCATTTCCTGAAGACAATGCATGTCAATGCTGAACACCATTGTTGAAGCAATGCTGAATCCACTGAAGAAACTGCTGAAGCAATGCTGACAAGGCTGAAGCAACAGCTGAAAAGTAGAACTTGTAAGCTACAGTAAAGGATGAATGGTGATGAATAGGGAGTTGAAATGTTAAAAATGCATGTTTAAGTGTAATAGTCGAGTAGTTTGAATAATTGTTTCCAGTGTATAACAGTGGATTTAGATTCTTCAATCATATTTGCTGGAACTGTCACTATATTTTGATTAATTAAATGGGTAATTTAGGACAAAATCTGACTCCTCTGGCTCCACCTACATCCAATCACAGTTCTCCACCTTCACCCTCTTCATTCAATCAGTCTTAAGATGTCATATGTTGTGATGTTCTCTCTCTCTACCCTCATCCAGTACACAACATTTCTCGACCCACCTCCATCCCTTCACCCCCCCAATCAAGATATAGACCATCTCTATCTTCAACCAGAGGTTTCCATGTCAGGAGGCATCATCCCTACCACCACCAGTGTCTAGGCCCGGCGGATATTTTCTCAGAAAGAAGCTTTCTGAGAAAACACACTGCAATGTACCCTTCAAAGTTTTTCCCAGCTTTTCCACAAAAACCCCATGTTGTTCCAATGTTATGAGATCAGCAATCAAAGGCTCCAACACTTTTTTGTAACCATAGACCTTAACATCACTGCTATTGATCAATGCAGCCAAATGGATAGAGGACAATGAGGAGTGACAACCAGGTGGCAGATTGCCTAAAATCCAATACAAGGCACAGATTTTGTGTTTTTTACGGGATGTCCCGAGGGGATTGCAGATTTCAAAGTCGTCAACATACAAAATCACAGAAATTGCACATTCTTTTGATAGAATAGCATTACTTTTCCAGAGGTTGTCCATCCCAAAATGATCTGTATACTTGTTTATCACTCTGCACTGGATGTTTTTCCTTCAAATGTATAGCCTTATTTAGTGTTGTTTCACAGTTTAAAAGTTGCTGCAAGGATTTGAGTAGTGGCACATACTGAAAAGTCTTATTATTCTTACGATCTAAAAAATATTCAATGGGCTCCACAACATTAAAGTTTTTTCTATAATATGCCTTCCTTTTCCATGCAGTCGAGAGAGGACCGCCCTTCCCTACTGCAGCTTTAATGGGATTTGTAGTGCAAAGTACAGTCGCTAACTCTTTAACAAGAGATTCATCAACTATGCAATTGTTACTTTTTAAGGAGTCCAGTAGAGTCTTCTGGGCGACAGGG
Source organism: Sparus aurata (assembly GCF_900880675.1). Classification (NCBI taxonomy): domain Eukaryota; kingdom Metazoa; phylum Chordata; class Actinopteri; order Spariformes; family Sparidae; genus Sparus; species Sparus aurata. The sequence continues at coordinate 36,096,915 of NC_044188.1, read as the reverse complement.
ACAGAAGCAGTACCAATTAAATATTGTAACTCATCAAGCAGTTCGGTTACAGCTGCACTTGGCACCAGAAAAGAATTTTCTAACTTAAGCAGGACCGAGGCTAACTTCACTTCAATAGATTGTGTCAAATTTGTTGGTTCTTCATTAGTCAGTTCTTCAGATGTTATATCATCATCAGATTGTACAGCAGCACCGCTTTCAAAAGATTCTTCAACAGCAGAACTACCAACAGGTCCATCAACTATTCCTGGCTTAAAATCATGAATTGTGTGGGGGTTATGTCTTCGCCATTTGTGAGTATTAAAAGCTCCGTAAATATTTGTTTTATATGAACAATCATTAAAAACGCATTCAACAGATTCACGATTTCTTAAATGTGTCCCAATGTGTTTAAAATAATCAGTCTCTGTAGAAAGTTGATTGTTGTTGCAGATGTGGCACTTGAATGCTGAAAAGCTATCTTCCTGTGGGGATTTTTGAGTAGGATGGCATTTGCTTAGATGAGTCAGCAGAGCTTTCCATGTTTTGCAAGTGCATGGGCAATTCTCATAAGTACAGGGGTAAGCACGGCCCCGCCCATAATGATGATGATCAAGTTTATAATGTTTCAGAAGTTCTGATCTTCTTGAATATGAATTCTCACAGTCTTTACATTTCCACATACATGGACAACTGAGGAAAAATAAAAAGGCAGAAGAGAGGACGGTTTTAGGAGAGTGATCTAATTATCACAAATGCCCTCATGATATTGAACTTACCACTACAATAAGACGAGGGACTTCCAAACTGGTGGTTGCACAGCAGAACACAGTGGATCTTGTGGCTGCTCTCCTTAAATTAAAAGAGAAAAAAACCTTTTAATGTTGGATATTCTCAATGTCCCATGAACATGAATCTAATACAGTTTAAAATTGACAAAACATTATTATGCCTTCTGTTCTTTTTAAATCGGATTTACGATGCCTATGAAATAAAATACCTGACAAAACGTAACTTATGTTGCTTCATTATTACTTAGTTCAGTTTAGCTTTACCAAAAAGAGAAAATACAGCACAGTAAGCAACACACAAACACAACACAATAGCACAGTAAGCACCACAGTACCAGTAATATTTATTCCACTAGCTATAAGTCAAACACAAGAACATTTGCTCAAAAATAAAATAGCTTATCTGCCTCTCTTAATCACCATCCTCTCTCCCCCTATCCCACTTTCACCTGCTTGTCTGCTCCCACTCACTCACCTCCTGCCCCGGCTGTATCCGCCCTCACACAGCACAACGATAGCAGCCCCCGCCCGCCCGGCCGCCGTTTTTGAATTATTATTATATTCAACATTTAATTTTAGTCCCTGTTTAATTAATATTCACCGCAAAATATACACCGCAGGTCCGCAGTTCTTGCTGAGCTCATGAGACCGAGCTCAAGCTTCGCTGCTCCCACACACACGCACCATGGCGGCCAGCTTCCTCTCCGGAGCTCCGGTGACCTCCGCTCGGCCTCGCCAACGACAACGGCGAACCCCCTCCCCCCAGCGCAAATCCTAGCAGAACGATTAATTGCCCACAAAAGCACAAACGTAAGACAGACTCTTTGTCTGGGGGCTAAAGTTTACGCCCAGTCATCTTTAAAAATCGTAATGACTTACCTTAACGTCGCCACAATGCCGTGGGCCTGATATTTTTCTCTTCGCACGACGTCTTCTGCGATGGAGGACTGAGGCGGAAGTACAATTGCCGCCAGAACTTTTAAAGAATGCGCATGCGCGAATCGCTCAGTCTAATAAAAATGCTTTGATTAAAATAAAAAAAATCAGTTTGGTACATCGCTGTCAGTTTACATTAAAGTAAAGTAAAAAAAATAGATTCAACCATAAACATAAATAAGAAAGTTTAGTTTACTTGAGCAAAGTAATTTTTATATTCATTGGAATGAAAACAAACACATTAAATGAAAAACAGCTTTGTTTCACTTTTTTCAGTGTATGATGAAGCATGGACATAGTGGCTTGCAAAAGTATTCACCCCCCTTGAACTTTTCCACATTTTGTCATGTTACAACCACAAATGTAAATGTATTTAAATGGGGTTTTATGTGATAGACCAACACGAAATGGTGCATAACTGTGAAGTGGAAGGAAAATGATACATGGTTTTTAAACTTTTTTTTAAAATAAAAAACAGAAAAGTGTGGTGTGCAAAAGTATTCACCCCCCTGAGTCAACACTTTGTAGAACCACCTTTCCCTGCAATGACAGCTGCAAGTCTTTCGGGGTAAGTCTCTACCAGCGATGCACATATAGAGACTGAAATATTTGCTCATTCCTTCTTGCAAAATAGCTCAAGTTTAGTATGATTGGATGGAGAGTGTCTGTGAACAGCAATTTTCAAGTCTTGCCAGAGATTCTCACTTGGATTTAGGTCTGGACTTTGACTGGACCATTCTAACACATGAATATTCTTTGATCTAAACCATTCCATTGTAGCTCTGGCTGTATGTTTAGGCTCGTTGTACTGTTGGAAGGTGAACCTCCGACCCAGTCTCAAGTCTTTTGCAGACTGTAACAGGTTTTCTTCCAAGATTGTCCTGTATTTGGCTCCATCCATCTTCCCATCCAATGGATTGAACAGTGCTCTGTGAGATGTTCAAAGCTTAGGATATTTTTCCATATCCTAACCATGCTTTATTAAACTTCTCCACAACTTTATCCCTGACCTGTCTGGTTGGGCTTGATGATGCTGTTTGTTCAACAATGTTCTCTAGCAAACCTCTGAGGCCTTCACAGATCAGCTGTATTTACACTGAGATTAGATTACACACAGGTGGACTCCATTTACTAAATTGGGTGACTTCTGAAGGCAATTGGTTGCACTGGATTTTATTTAAGTGTATCAGAGTAAAGTGGGGTGAATACTTTTGCACACCACACTTTTCAGTTTTCTATTTTTAAAAATGTTTGAAAACCTTGTATCATTTTCCTTCCACTTCACAATTATGCACCACTTTGTGTTGGTCTATCACATGAAATGTCATTAATATACAATTAAGTTTGTGGTTGTAACTTGACAAAATGTGGAAAAGTTCAAGGGGGGTGAATACTTTTGCAAGCCACTGTATATGTTTCCAACTGAGCTGTGCACTTAAAAAGGCATTTTAAAGAAAAGCATTTTTAAAAATTAAAATAGAAAAGAAAAGATTTAAAAAGCTATTCCCGCAAGACTTAGCTAGGCTAGCTCCTCAGCATAGGCTGAAACATGTGATAGGCATCTCTACCTAATAATAGCACTTCCAGGCTACATACACTAGTATTTAGTAATGCAACATTGGTAACTTAATACACAGCTTGCTGTATTAGCTACTACCTCACACAGCAGTAGGATGCCGGGTTGCACCTCAGTCAGTATTAAGTCCCAACTGACATGTGACCATTTGAGAGAGAGTGTGTCTAAAACCGAATACTTAAATGGATGGAATGGACTTATTTTAACAACGGGAATGTGTTCTTAAAACTTAAGTTACCATCTATCTAGCTGCTATCAATTTATTCCATAATATACTAAATACAATGAATCTAACTGACCTAGCCTAAATTGTAAATTGAAAATAAAATCTAGAACGTTTATTAGCCCATCGGCCGTTTGCAAAAAAGAAATAAATAAATACATTTAAAAAAAACAGAAAATATGTGCTAATGGCCATACAAAGTGTATTGAACATAAACAGGGTTTAACTTGTTGAGACCATAAAATGACTCTGGGAAAGCTTGCATGCCTTAATTGGAATCAATATTCTCCATCCAATGGCAGCACAATGGCAGAGAGCACTTGTGTTTTACCAACCATGAGGGCACTTAAGCACGCGTTCATACCACCCAAGACTAGAGGGCAGGTTATCATGTTTTGCCAACCGGGAGTGCGCTTAAACTTGTTTTAACCACCCAAGTGAGCAATTAAGTGTTTTATTTTCACCTAAGAGGACAGTTTAGTGTGTTTTGCCAATGAGGAGGGCACTTAAAGACGCCCTTTTGCCACCCAAGTGGACAGTTTATCATGATTTAACCAGCCAAGAGGGCAGTTTAGTGTTTGTTTCACCCAAGAGGGCAGTTTAGTGTGTTTTTCCAACCAGGAGGGCACTTTAACACGTGTTTTTGCCTCCCAAGAGGGCACTTTAGCATGCGTTTTTTTGCCTCCCAAGAGGGCACTTTAGCATGCGTTTTTGCCTCCCAAGAAGGCACTTTAGCAAATGTTTTCTCCTCCCAAGAGGGCACTTTAGCACACATTTTTGCCTCCCAAGAGGGCACATTAGCACGCGTTCTTGCCACCCAAGAGGGCAGTTGTATTTTGCCAACCAGGTGGGACCTTTAGCAAGTGTTTTTTCCTCCTAAGAGGGCGCATTAGCACGCGTTTTTGCCTCCCAAGAGGGCATATTAGCACGCGTTTTTGCCACCCAAGAGGGCAGTTATATTTTGCCAACCAGGTGGGACCTTTAGCAAGTGTTTTTTCCTCCCAAGAGGGCGCATTAGCACGCGTTTTTGCCTCCCAAGAGGGCACTTTAGCACACGTTTTTGCCTCCCAAGAAGGCACATTAGCACGCGTTTTTGCAACCCAAGAGGGCAGTTGTATTTTGCCAACCAGGTGGGACCTTTAGCACACGTTTTTGCCTCCCAAGGGGGCACTTTAGCACACGTTTTTGCCAACCAAGAGGGCAGTTTATCATGTTTTAACCAGCCAAGGGGGCAGTTTAGTGTGTTTTTTCCACCCAAGAGGGCAGTTTAGCACGCGTTTTGGCTACCAAGAGGGCACTTTAGCGCGCGTTTTTCCCCCCCTGTGCACATCACTGGGCCCAGGTCTATTAAAACCTATTGGTGGTTAATGGCGGCCTGGCGGTCCCCCCCAATAGACATATATACATAGACGCCGCATTGACTGCTGCCGCCCACTAGAGTGGCGTGCCTACAGGGCGGCCATCTTGGAACAGGGCCACTCACTCCTACAGTGCATCCATAGACGTATGAAGGAATGGTGTTTCTAAACAATGAAAGTGATAATAAATCGCTCAGTTGTCAAGCTATTTTCACGAGGTTTGTTTGTCAAACGTCAGACATGACATACAGACAGACAGACAGACAGACAGACAGAGATAGAACGAAAAGAACACAGAAAACGTTCCGGTGTGTTCAAGTCTTTTTTTTAAAGCTTGAAGGGTATACATTGCATTTGAGCATATATATATATGATTATTGCTATTATTATTATAGCTATTATTATCATTATATTATTGTTGCCATTGCTATTATTATTATCATACTAATATCATATTATTATTGTTGTTATTATAATTATATCACTATTATTATTATTATTATTATTATTATTATTATTAATAAATTATTGTAGACATAGGATCTGCTGTCTCTAGTCAGTGCTACTTTGCTCTGAAAGGAAAAGGAAAAAGGAAATTGATATGGAGGAAAATAAATAAACTAACAAAGAAAAATCAGGGAAAGGGACATGAGCTGAAAATTCTGGAAATGTAACTAGTGATCTCAGTGAAATTGCCTCTGCATTTAATACTTATTTTACTGCGTCAGTGCAGAATCTCTCTCACACATTTGGTGCAAGAATTAAAAACAGCAGCACCTGATTTTAATAAGCAGATTTTTAAGACAATCAAAGTCCTTGAAAATAAAGTTTGTAAGATCCTAAGCACTTTAAAGTCCTCAAAGGCAAAAGATACATTTAAGTAGGATTCAACATTTCTAAAGAACAATATTAACTCCCTCAGCACCCCCATTACATTCTTCAGAAAAAAACATCCGACCAAAATGGCTACCTGCTATTTTCTTGAAAAAATCAAATCAAAACTAGCCGGTGGGAGTGCTGTAGGAGCTGTTTTTTTGGATCTGAAAAAAGCTTATGATACAGTAAATCATAATGTTCTTCTTTCAAATTTAAATTTTTCTGATTATGAAATAAATGGATGGAATCCTATCTTACTATGAGAAGACAATGCACCAGAGTTGGGAATAAAATGTCATCATTCATTAACTGCTCTGTTGGTGTCCCGCAAGGCTCAGTCTTAGACCCTTTATTATTTAGTTTATATGTTAACGACCTACCTCTTGCATGACTGTGTCACATTTTAAATACCTGGGAGTTACTGTTGATTCACAGTTGTCTTTAAGAAACACATAAAGCAGGTGTGTAACACTGTCAAATTCAACCTAAGAAACTTCAGATACGTTCGAAATCAGCTTCCCTTAGATGCCGCCAAATTATATATCGTACTCAATGATTTTTTCACATATTGCATACTGCATCACAAGTTGGTCACAAACCTGAAAACAACACTTGCTCCACTACAAATGCTCTATAAACAAACTCTCAAGGCATTGGACAAAAAGCTATCAAGTCATCATCACTGCAACATCATTCAAAAGCACAAACTCTTGACTTTTGAAAATGTAGTGTGTCTTGCCAATGTTAATTTGGTGTATAGGGTAATTCAGAATCTGGCCGCTCCTCCGTTAAAGGAGTTCATATTACTGCGCCCAGACGACAAGAGAACAACGAGGACGACTATCAGAGGTCACTGTGCAGTACAGCACAGATGTACTGAGTTTGGCATATCAGCCTTTTCTGTCAGAGCCACTAATTATTGGAACTCTGTACCAAACGAGATCAGAGAGATATCAAGATATCCTTTTTGAATATCAGACTGTCAGAACAGCTTGCAGGAACTTGCAGGATCCATCACATTCTTTCCATTTTTTTGAGTGGCTCCCCTGAGGACTCAGACGTTGCACACTGCAGGACACTGAGGAGAACTTTGTTCCTTGTGGCTGCCCAGCTCCTAAACTCCCACCATCCCCGGATCAGTATCGCCATCTCTATGAATAAAGTGATTTGATTGATTCCAAATATTCAATCTAAACAGGTTCTTTGAAATAACAGAGGGTTAAGTGGAAGAACTTTGAAATATTCAAGAGAAAGAAGATTAACAATCCCCCAGAAAACTATTTACAAGAGTATTTACAAGCCTTTCATGAATTGGAGCTAAAACCCCTGAAAGAGAACTGTTTTTCACAGTTTCTTTCAAGTGCTGCCACTCTGGTATTTGAGTGAGGTTAGTTTTGCAATGTGGTGTAGCCTAATTTTGAGGAACACAGACACCACTAGTTTTAGTAGCTTAGAATGGTGGTTGTCAATGCCAAATTGTGTGTCTCCAGTATGTTCCCCGAGCAAAAACACATCATCTGTGCCAATCTCCTCACGGACCACATGAATGACCACTGACACTTTAGGAGCTTGCCCTGAGTGGACCTGGCGAATCACCCGCTCTGCTGCTCTCACCACCTTGACTGTGCCCTCTGATGGAATTATCAGCCCACCATTATTTTTGAGCACAAGTAGGTGGTAGCTCTTATCATGTGAAGAGTGTATGGCGTCTGTCACCAGGCTGGCACGGCACACATCGCAAGAGAGCCTTCTTGGAACCTGCCGAACCACAAACCCTGCGATGTAGACCACAGCATTGTTCACAAGACCACCAAAGCGCGTGGGAAGGTAGCCGTGGTCACACACGAGGGCTGCAAAGTTAACCAATGGGGAAGGGAGTTCGTCTGCAGTTTCGGCAGAGGACATCTCGACAGCAGACAGCTCGACAGCAGACAGAGACGCTGTGTCATCCTGTGCTGCCACGTTGCCTAGTCCACTTGGTGAGACATCAGACGCCGGAAGATGCCCTGGAACTGGCTGGCAGAGGGATTGTTGTTTCAGCCCCCTTAAGGAAAAAAAACAACACACACCCACATACTACAATTACACCAAAGATCTTCTCTTATTGTTTTTTAAAGGCTGTAAAATGTAAAAACCCTACCTGATGCTCTGATTTAATTAAAGAGAAGCTCCAAGGGATCTTGGCTCTGAACTGGTAGGTGCAGACATACTGCTGGACTTGGAGCAGCTCCGGAATCATCAGCATCAGGGTGTCAATGTTGATCACAAACCCGATGACAGACAGGTACCTTCAAAAGAAAAAGTTTTATTTCCCCGATTGTATCAAAACAAAGACACCTCGAGGAAGCTCCTAGGAATTTTGTTCATTTAGAGGATTTAAATTGATTTTGCCACCATATCCATCAGATGTGAAACAGCAATGGGTGACAGGGGTAGCCACAGTCATAGATCTTTTGCTTAGGTGGCATCCATTGTGGGTAAACTGTACTGCCAATTTACTGGTAACAAAATTACCGTGTGCTTCCTAAAGGTTTGCAAACCTTATTTTCTTTTAGGATGCTGAACCATCTATAGGAACATTATTGAACCTGAACAGGGACAGCTTGAAACAAGAACATGCAATACACCTGCATGATGTTAACACGGTATCATACATACCGTTGACACCTGTAGGACCTGAAAAACAAACAATTTGTTCTGTTGTTTGTGTGGTCGAAGTAGAATAAACACGGAGAACAGTGCTGCTTTTCACTGGCTACTTTATTAGCCGAACACACACTCACGTACATGCATACTCTCTTCTTCTCTGCTCTTCACACCGTGTACACCCAGCAGTGCAATGCCACCTAGTGGCGGACACAACATTCCCCCCTTACTTGAAAGATTTTGCACAGTACCTTCAGACTAACATAAAACATGAATGGCATTTGTGAGAACTCAAGTTAGCAAACAGCACTCAGAGCATAACCTTAGCTGTTATGCCATTTCTGTTAAGCCATTAACAAAACATTTCTAACATGTCAGAAACAGAAATTACTTTTCTTAGTGGCTATTTTAACTCTAGTGTTGTACAGGATAATGAAACATCACAATCTGTCAACTGAAGTTTGAGTCATTAGTGAACTTGACTAAGCAGTTTTTTTTTGTTTTGTTTTTTAACATTACACACACAGGAAACTATGGCATTTGACTCAGTTTTTTTCTTTTTTTTCTCTTAACCAAGCTGAAAGTTCATCAGCCAAGCAGGGTAGCAAGCCGAGTAGCCACTCTAGAACGCCTTCTCAGAGTCACTGGGGCTGTATCAGCCGGCTTTACTGTTGGTGGTCCAGGACCCGCCGGACAGCGAGTCAGCCGAGAAGCATTCCACTTCTTGTTATCACTTAACACAAATGTACTTGGTCCAATCTGTCTCTGAATGGACAAAGGTGGTGTGAACTTTGGAGTTCCTTTGTGGGCATGGTCAGGCTTTTTCACTCTCACCCAGTCTCCAGGCTTGAATGCAGGCATCTTTGCACCTCGACGTTTGTCAGTATACTGCTTTGACTTGTTCTGTTGCTTTTCCACTGTACTTCTCACAGTAGTGCACTTGTCACTCATGTCTTTAACAGGAAAGATATCCAGCTTAGTTTTCATTCGTCTGTTGTGCAATAGCTCAGACGGTGAGACACCAGTGGTTGCGTGCGGTGTTGTACGGTAGTTTTGCAGGAAGTCAGTTACTGCAGGTTTCCAGTTTTTCTGCATCTGTTCGGCAGCCAAGATGCATTCCTTAAGCACTCTGTTCCATCTTTCTACCGCTCCGTTGCACTGTGGGTAGTAGACACTACTGCACAGGTGACATATTCCCCTCTCTGACAGAAAATCAGCAAAAGCACTAGAGAGGAACTGTGGGCCATTGTCAGTAACAATATAGCTAGGATTCCCTTCCCTGCTGAAGACTGACTGCAGGAACGAGATGACAACTCCAGCAGTGACACACTGAGAAAATGCCACTTCTGGCCACTTACGATGATAGTCTATTAAAGTCACTGCAAACCTACATTGGGCAGGAGCATTCTCAAAAGGACCCACAATGTCCAGTCCTACCTTCTCCCAAGGCTTATCTGGCAGTTGGATGGGCTGAAGTGGAGCAGGTGCTGTCTTGGCAGATTTGTCATTGAGCTGGCAGTTGAGGCATGTGGAAATGATGGATTCCACCAGCTTGTCCATCTGAGGCCACCAGTACAGTTCACGTAGCCTCTGTTTGGTGCGCACTACTCCTTGATGTGTGTGACATGACGGACCAGGAAGTATGGTGTCAGAGCGGGATCCACGTCTTTTTTGCATTTGGGCCAGCCCTCTTCAATCTGAGCACGTAAGAGGGTGAGTTCAGGGCATCGTGCAGAGGATGAGGTAAAGTCACTTACAGACAGAGTTGATAGTACAGATGCAACCATCTCAGGTTCCTCCATTGCAGCTGTATGAGTGGGGAGTGGCAGACGTGACAAACAGTCTGCAGCCTGGTTCTGTGATCCTGGTCTGTACTCAACATCGTAGGTGAAGCAGAGCAGTCGAGCTGACCACCGCGCCACTCTCATGCCTGCCCGACCAATTCCTTTGGTGGCCAGCAACGTGGTCAGTGCCTGATGGTCAGTCCTTAGAGTGAAGCGCCATCCCCAGAGATATGACCTCCATTTTTCGACAGCCCACACGCACGCCAGAGCCTCTTTTTCCACTGTCGAATATTTTCTTTCTGGGGCAGTGAGACTCCGAGATGCGAATGCTACAGTGCGTTCAGTCCCATCTGGGTGTAGTTGGGTCAGCACACCACCCAGGCCGTAATCTGACGCATCTGTGGTCACAAAGGTGAGGAGAGAAGGGTCAAATAATGCTAGCACTGGACTGTCTAGTAGCAACTGTTTCAGTTCGTGAAAACTGCGGTCTGCATCCGCGGTCCATTGAAAGCCAGAGTCTGTAGCCTCTCTCAGCAATGCTCTCATCGGCTCCACCACCGCCGCAAAATTTGGAAGGAATTTACTGTACCATGAAATTAGCCCTAAGAAGGACCGTAGTGCGACCAGGTCGTGTGGGGATGGGGCGTCGCGGACGGCTGTGATGTGGTCTGTGTCAGGTAGAATTCCGTCTTTGGAGATGATATGTCCCAAAAATCTGAGGCTTGTCTGTCTGAATGAACATTTTTGCATGTTAAGTCTCAGGCCAGCGTCAGCCAGGCGTTGCAGAACTATACGTAGGTTCCTGTCATGCTCCTCCAGAGAAGGTCCCGTCACAATGACATCATCAAGGTAGTTGCGTACTCCAGACAGACCTTTCAACACCGTTTCCATCATCTTTTGGAATGCAGATGGAGCAGAGGCCAAGCCATAGGGAACACAATAGCGGAAGAGCCCTTTATGAGTAATAAAGGCAGTCAGGTCACGACTGTCTTCGTGCAGTGGTAGTTGGTGGTATGCTGAGGCCAAATCTAAGGTGGAGAACACTGAGGCACCCCTGAGCTCACTCAAAAGCTCTTCAATGTGGGGCAGTGGGTGACTATCAGCAACAATGGCCTTGTTAGGCTCACGGAGATCAGTGCATAGTCTAATTCTGCCTCCTTTTTTTGTTGTTACCACTATTGGGGATATCTAGGGTGAAGCATCTATTCGTTCAATTATGCCTTCCTTTAGCATCATATCAAGTTCATCAGAGACAGCCTGACGCACAGCAAAGGGAAGTCGTCGTAGTCTTTGCTGCACTGGTACTGCATCCTCGCGTACTTTTACTTTATGCACAAATCCTGACGCAGCCGAATGATGAGTTAATGTTGGTTGTTTCTATCGCAGGTGCAGCTGCAGAAGGTGAAGGCTGATCAGTGGCAGAAGATGAAACCTGGTTAAGTTTATGAGTGAATGTCCAGTTCAGCGCCCTGATCAGGTCCATTCCCAGAAGAGCAGAGCCTCCACGAACCACATATAGGAAAGCAGGAGCAGTTGCAGAGTCCATGGAAACAGTAGCCTTTAAACATCCAAGCACTGGGATATTCTCTTTTAAGTAGGTGACAAGCTTGACTTCTGGGAGAGTGAGGGGACATGCAGAGAAATGTCTGTTATATAAAGTCTCTGGTATGATGGAAACTGATGAGCCTTTATCCACCAGCAGTTCACATGTTGCAAACTCTCCTGTAGCAGCATAGCCACGTTGCACTGTATCCTGTCGGTAGCATTAGCAAGGTCTGAGCTTGTCATTAGCACAACTACTTCAGGCATCACCTCCCTCACTTGTTTAGCTGAGCGGCAAACTTTTGAGAAGTGGCCAGTCTTACCACAACTGTTGCATTTAGCTTGGGAAGCTGGGCAGTCGGTTGCATTAGCCAGGTGGGTTGCTCCACGTCTGTAGCAGGTCCGCTGCTTCTGCTGCGCCCTCTGTGGTGGTCTGTTTGTAGCAGGGTCAGAGCGGCGTCTGTTGTCCCTCCGGTAGCGCGGCTTCTGCGGTGCGACCGCCTGCACAGCAGCAGCATCAGCACGCTGGACGACTGCAGAGCTTGCTCTACCTGACATGCAAGTGTAATAGCAGAGTCTAAAGTCAGGGACGTTTCCATTAAAAGTCTCTCTCGCACCGCCGGTGCGTAAGCCTTTTCGAGGAGCTGGTCCCTTAGCATCTCGTCTTCCATGGTAGCATAAGCACACGTAGCCGCTAATTCTCTTAGCGCTGCCATCTACTGAGGGACCGTCTAGTCAGCGCGCTGTGCTCTCTGTCTGAAGTGGTGTCGGCACACGACAGTATTCACCTTCGGCTGGAACTGTCCTTCCAAAGCCATCATGGCGTCATCGTATGTAGTGCCCGTGTTCGGAAGGGTGTAAAACAGGCGTTGTCCTTCTGCGCCGAGCGCATGAATGAGCAGGGCCCGTCATCTAGCCTCAGGCCAGGCGTTGCCGGTAGCATGTACGGCTAACAAATAATTCTCGAACATTTTTCTCCACGTAACGAACGGTATAGGCGGCTCTCCACAGCAGGGCAGGAACGGTGCAGGCATGGGTAGAGACATCGTCGCCAATTGTTCTGTTGTTTGTGTGGTCGAAATAGAATAAACACGGAGAACAGTGCTGCTTTTCACTGGCTACTTTATTAGCCGAACTCACGTCTGCTCACACACCTCTCACGTACATGCATACTCGCTTCTTCTCCGCTCTTCTCACCGTGTACACCCAGCAGTGCAATGCCACCTAGTGGCGGACACAACACAATTCAAATAGAAAAAAATGCAGACAGCAAACAAATTGGAACAAGACAATTTATATCATAACAGACATATACATCATAGAAACTCCTTTTCCTCACATATAAATCCCTTCATGCCCTTGCTCCCCAGTACCTGTCCGACCTTCTCCATCTCCACTCATCATCCCTGAAGCCTTGGGTTCCTCTGATTCTGCTCTGCTTTCCTCCAGTCTGGTACAGACTACAGACCTTTGGTGAAAGAGCCTTCACCGTCGCAGCCCCCTCTCCTCCACTCTTCGGAACGCTCTCCCTTCTGAAATCCACCACGCAACCTCACTTCAAGACTCGTCTTCTCTCCATGCCATTTCCAAATTAGCCATTTAGTCCTCTCCTTTATTCATCTATTTTGTTTTTCACTGTAAACTGACCTTGGGTTTCTTGAAGTTATTATTATTATTATTCACTGTAAAATTTTTCACTGTAAATTTACAGTAAATTACTGGCTACTAGTTGCATTACTTTCACAGTAATTTTACAGTAATTTATTGTGAACATTTCACAGTAATGTACTGTACATGTTTCACAATAATGTACTGTAAATATTTCACAGTAAAATACAATGCATCTACAGCTGTATACTGTAACTTCACAGTTACCATGCCCATGGAATTACTGTGATATAGCAGTATGTAGCTGTGGAATTACAGTATCTTGCTGTATGTAAATTACAGTAATTGCCTGTATTTTTAAATTTTTACTGTAAAAGTAATGCAACCAGTAGCCAGTAATTTACTGTAAATTTACAATTTAAATAATACTGTAACATATTGTAAATTTGACTTGTTACCTGTGATTTTATCACACAAACATGCTTTGGATTTGCTAAATTAAAAGTCAAAACAAGAACAAAGAAAACAAAGACAATACTCATTTTAATTTTTTAATAATCATAAAACATTCAAATTCAACAATTTACCAAAGCTGTCTCTGAACATAAACATGAACATGAATTTTCATTTTTAAAGAGCAGATTCAGCTATTAAGTGCTGATATATTAATTCCCTGTCTAATGTCAAAATTGATACCAGTATTGATGTGTTACATGGCTGGGGTAGTTATGTAATCAGGTTACAGCTCCAAATCATACTTTGGTATCACTTACTAAATCTATGAATCAATCAATCAATATTAAATCGAATCAATATCAAATTGTGATTAATCGATAGCAGGAAATTGGTTACCATACTCAACCCACACGTCAATTTACAACTTTAAAACATATACAGTATAAACAATACAGTATAAACAATTTAGAACTTATGAACATATACAATATGAACATTCTTACATCAACTATGTAACAATTTCATATTTACGTTGACCACTCAAAGTCAACAAGTTTCCTTTGGAGCGTGCTCACGTGTCGATTGATGGCTCCATGCTTCTTCTTTGAATTTGAGCCCATCTCAGGGTTAATGCCAAGAAGCACCTGTAAACAATAAAGCAAAGACAACTTTCAGTTTTACAGATTTAATATTGCATTGTTTATCCAAGGCACATGCAGTGCTCTCTTAACTAAATCCGACCTACACCAAAGAAATTAGAATTGAAAGCCAAGCAAGATTTAAACAAGCAAGCAAATCAGTCGTGTAGAAATTGAGATAAGCAAACATTGAAAAACAAACACTTGTAATGAAAATAGTAATGGAAATTCCTGAGACAATAATGCACTAAAGTTGATGAAGTTTACCAAACATGTCTACAGCTCACAGGTTGTGTGCTCTCTTTGCCATGCTATCAAAAGGAGAAAGTTGAGGAGCGCTGGGCTGCTGAATTTGATTCAGATTGACCAAATACAGAGGACAAATTAGAGAATGCTCATGTGGTCCCATCACCACCTGTCCTTCAGTGGACAGCATCCAAGCACTAGGCTTCATTATGTCGCCTGAAATGAACAGACATACCCATCTTGCACTATTTTAAGAAGTGGAATGCTGCACAAGAGAGCAATGCTTATATTTCATTCATTTAAATGTTCAGCAACATTGAATGCTTTTGAAAACTGTGACCCACTCATTGACCATTGTTAGTGGTCTAATTGACTGTCTCTTGCACACCTGACGCCAGAGAACATTGAGCCCTACCTTGCTCGTGCAATTTTTAAGTCTCTAAGATTTGATTTTAACTAAGGATGCCCTGATCTTTTTTTTAATCATCTATCACTGATCGCCATCATTAATGAGCCATATCGGTTGATCCAATCTTTTTATGCAAAATCCAAAATGATCATGTAGTGACTTTTTTGTTCATTTTTAAAATAACCACATACAGCTCGAAAATATCAATATAAAATCCAGATATCAACAGTACCTTGGACAATCAAGCAGGGGGTGCTTGGTAACGTCACTATCCTCTGCACATCAGCGGCTGTGGCACACGGCTGTAAAATAAGAAATAACAAAGCATTGTATTCAACATGGTGCGTAAGAGACGTTTCACTGGTTCCAATGATTTAAAGGTTAATCAGAACAAATCAGTGCTATTTTTACCTCAACAGCCTGCTCCACGGGTCACTGTCCTTGTTTGAACTGCCTCTGAATAAGAATGGAGAGCAATTAGTGACAGATCATATACTTTAAGCTAGCTAGTCTTGATCCAGAGGGTGGCAGAAAAATAAGAAAGGGAATCAGAAGAAGAAGAAGCAGGGTTGGTGTTCGGAAAAAACACGGACTGAAAAGCGAAAGTGAAAGTAAATGGAGAAAGGACTTATGAACGGCAAATTAACTTTCAAAACACTGCCAGATGGTTCGGTCGAAAGGACAAAAGTTATCTGCACGCACTGTCGACATGAAATGAGTTACCATTGAAGTACGTCGAGTCTCTATATCATTTGCAAGCCAAAGACATGGCAGATGCAGAGAGCCCACCGCCAAAAGCTGACATCACCATGTTTTGATCCCATTTTGGGTGAGGGGATATTTTTTGAGCCTTTCATTTTCCTGCATGATTTGAAGTGTTGAATAAACATTTTCATAAAGCAAGCATATTTGCCCTTTCTTATGTTGTTAAAAGTATTAAGAACATGAACAAAATACATTAAGGTACATTTAGAACAGAAAGAAATGTGCCAAAAAAATTGCGATTAATCGCAAGTTAACTATGGACAAAATGCGATTAAAAAAATGTATCGTTTGACAGCCCTAAAAATTATGTAATAAAACCAAACTAATAACAGCACTTTACTGTAGTTTTAAGACTGATTATTTGTGTTATTGCAGTGTCCGACCATATTTTTAGGTAATTTCATTGTTTTTACAGGTGCAAAATTCCTACATTAAAAAGACAAAAAAATACATAAAATTTCATGTAAAATTGAAGTTATTAACTGTATTTTAATAAAGGGAAATTACTGTATATTTATGAGACAGTTATTTTCTATTTTACAGAATTGTTTTGTGGCGCCCCAGCTGACGGAATATTAACGTTTATTTACGATTTTTTTTTTACAGAGCAGGGCTCCATTCCGGGGCCTCTATTCAACATTTACATGCTCCTTCTAGCTCAGATAATGGAAAACAATGAAATTTGCTACCATAGCTATGCAGATGACACTCAAATTTATATAACTATATCACCAGGGGACTATAATCCCATAAAATCGCTGAGTAGATGAATTGAACAAATCAATGATTGGGTGTGTCAGAGTTTTCTTCAGTTAAACAAAGATAAGACTGAAATAATTGAATCCAAGGAAGAACAACTAAAAGTCTCTGCTCAGCTTCAATCTGTAATGTTGGAAACAACAGGCCAAGCCAGAAACCTTGATGTAATTATGTACTCAGACATGAACTTCAGCAGCCACATTAAGACAGTTACAAAGTCGGCCTACTATCACCTTATGCATATATCCAGGATAAGAGGACTTATATCTCGGCAGGATTTGGAGAAACTTGTCCACGCATTTATCTTTAGCAGACTTGACTACTGTAATGGTGTTCTTACAGGACTCCTTAAAAAATCCATCAGA
Source organism: Sparus aurata (assembly GCF_900880675.1). Lineage (NCBI taxonomy): Eukaryota > Metazoa > Chordata > Actinopteri > Spariformes > Sparidae > Sparus > Sparus aurata. The sequence continues at coordinate 36,079,958 of NC_044188.1, read as the reverse complement.
CAGTTGCAGCTGATTCAGAACGCTGCTGCTTGAGTCCTAACAAGAACTTAAAAAAAACATCACATCACTCCAGTTCTTAGATCTTTACACTGGCTTCCTGTCTATCAAAGAATAGATTTCAAAATCCTGCTGTTGGTTTATAAAGCCCTAAATGGTTTCCGCCCAAAATATATTTCTGATCTGCTGCTATGAACCATCCAGACCTTTGAGATCGTCACATACCGGTCTGCTTTCAGTCCCTGGAATCAGAACTAAACATGGAGCAGCAGCATTCAGTTACTATGCGGCACATATCTGTAACAAGCTCCCAGAAAATTGCAGGTCTGCTTCTACTCTCACCTCTTTTAAATCAAGACTGAAAAAAATTATTTTTGCCACTGCTTTTAACTGAAGCAATTTCAAATCTTGAACTGCATTGTGACTTTATTCTAGTCTTGTCCCTTTTAGAGCTTTTCTATTTTAGCCTACTTGTTTTAATGTTTGTTTCTTTATGCTTTTACTTGTTTTTGAATGCAATTCTTAATGTCTTTTTAATGTAATTTTTAATGTCTTTTAAATTAAAATGTATGTCTTTTAATGTAATTTGTGTGCGCCTGTAAAGCACTTTGAGTTGCCTTGTGCCTGAATTGTGCTATACAAATAAACTTGCCTTGCCTTGCCTTTCTGTGTTATCATTGGTTCAGGAGATATGATGCAAAATGCGCAATTTAATTATGGCTGAAAATAAAATGGCTGCCATAGCAACCACAAAGCAATTCTGCAAATGCTTTATATCTAAATATGATTATGGCTCCAAACAGTACAGTTGTATCAATTGTATGTAGTTTCATGATTTAATAAAAGTCTACAATTCACCTCAATTAATGAAGCATCTGGACTAAACAGTGTTGTCCACTTTCACTTTGTGTTGCATGAATTAATTTGCTGTGAATGTTGTTTGTATAGGTGCTGTACGCAAATGTCATGTTGCAAAGCAAGCAACGGACATGGACATCAATAAACATGTCATCAGATGGTTCAACTTAGCATCTGACCGTGGAGGTGGTTGTCGGGACCGGGAGCGCAGGTAACACTGGATGCAACTGATATATTAATCAAAGTATCCTAACAGCAACATGGCTCATGTTTGTCACTGCCTTGTAATGCACAAAATATTGCACGATGTCATAGTTTGAGTTTTATGGTATTCCAGTTAGAGTAAATAGCCACTACTGAGTTTTTGTTTTTTGTTTTCTTTATCAATAAATCATCCCTAGGTCTGCAGTTCTGAACCAGAGGCTGCAAGATGACACGTGAAACCCATATGGCCAGCATACTCAAGTGTTTTGGTCTGTTTGCAAGTTAATATCTGTTTCAAGGTTAAGATTACAGTATTTGTTTCCTGAAAAGGCTAATGTCATCTCAAATGCAAGGTTCTTGTTTCACAACATAGGATCTTTATGAAAAAAAGACATGTTAATCTTTGGAATAATACTGTTCTGTGGGGTGGTCGAGTGGTTAGAGCGCATGCCATATACGCAGCTGACCCCAGTTCGATTCTGGCCAGAGGTCCTTTGCTGCATGTCACATCCCCCTCTCTCTCCTGTATTTCATCTCTCTTTACTGCTTAATAAAGGTGTCTATGCCAGAAGTAAAATAAATAAATAACTGTTCTGTGTTTGTCTGTGACAACTTGAAAATGTGTTGTATGGTTCTGTGATTTGATTTGTAAGTAATTTTTTTTATTATTTGTTTTTGTTTATCATGTGTTTTTTATTACTGGTATGTCTTATTGTTTATATTTTTTTCAATAATTGTTTATTATTCTGCAATGTTGTTAACAAACCAGGCACAGAAGAGCAGAATCGAACTAAAGGTAGAACCTGCACCACTTGAATTTTGATGTTTACGGTTTAAACTTGAATATGGTAGCTTTTTGTTTTTTCAGATATGCTGTTTACAGTGTTACATTTTAGAATGGTTTTATAAAACAATATGCTGCTAAGTGTTAAAGTTGATGCAATGTAATGGTGCACCCTGTTATTAATAAATGGCACTTTAACGAAACCTTAATGAAAAGTAGTGTCATTATTAATTTTAATAGATAGACAAACTTAATTTGCCCAGTCGTTTGATACATTTCAATACTGAAAACAGTTTTGGTACAAATCTGGACCACATCTGGTGTTTTACCAATTTAGATAGAACTTCTTAGCGCATGTGGACCATGCCCGGTCCAGTCATATTTTGCTATCTGGGTCTTCTTCTTGGTGCGTGACCGCGTCAGTGTGTACTGTCCTGGTCCAGCTCTGTGCCGGTTTCTCCCCGCTTCTCCGTGACAAACTGTGTGGGGACGCTGCGCAACAGTTTATGGAGGTAAAAGGCGGACTTTGTTTTATATTGTGTACTTTACTTTTTTCAGTGGTCTGAATTATTTGCTCTGTTTCGTTGAAGATTGGAACTGCTGTTTTGTTTTGCATAGATTTTGCTGAGTTTTGTTTAGCTTGTATTGTTTTGTGTGATTTGATTGTTTAGTTTTCTTGTATAGGTTGTTTTGTTTTCTATTGCTTAAGTTAACTTCTTTAGATTGGGCTCATTTTGTTTTGCTCATTTTGTTTTGCCCAACTTAGCTAATCTGCATTGTCCACTTGTTTTTAATATTGAGAGTTAACGTGTTTCTCTCTCTCTTGTGTATGAGTGCTGTAGGGGCAGCGGCAAGCGTGGCCGGCCTGAAGGTGGAGGGTTTGGTGATGGAGTTTCTCACCTGTACTTCACATGACGTCCTGATTTTGTGTGCTTGATAATTTTTTGCACTAACTTCACAATTTATAGTTGATTCCCTTTTTTTGGCTTGGTTTTGCTGTGTGCATGTGTGTAGGGCACTGGAGTTGGGTGAGTACTCTATCCCAATGCGAATTGTCCCTTCACTGTCTGCGACCTCGGCTGCCCATCCTCAGCACTCTTTTATAGTCATTTTAACGATTAGCTCTAATAAATTGTTTCTTTTAATATTACTAAATGATGTTGGCAGGTCATAAATAAACTGATCTTGGTGGGAAACATCCTTGTCTCGGTCCATCATTTAGTCATCTGTATTGGTAAAAGAATCTGTGGCAACTTTACTGGATTGATTGAAGTATTTAAAGGACCAGCAAGATCAAAAGTTGATAGTGAGATTGTGGGCCTTGCCACGGTCCGGTCACATATGCTAGACTTCCTGTCGAGACCAAAATCTACAGGAAGTAGGTTTTACTAACTTGAGTATTCTTTGAAATATCAAAATTCTTTTTACAATTTTTTGTCAGAAATGTCCACAGATGCTATGTGTAAATTTTTGTGTTCATTGGTCAAACAGCCTATGAGGAGTTTGAAACAGGCGATGTACCACATTTCATAACTTTTGAATTGTGTTGAATCGGCACTTTCTTTGCACACCGTTCTGCTAGAGACAGTACAGAGATGCTGTGTGCAATGTTTGGTAAAATCGGTGAAATTGTCTGGGAGGAGTTTGAAAAAGTACGTTTGCAACATTTTGTGCATTTGCGAAAAAATGGTAGGCGGACATGGGCGTGGCCTATATCATGAGATTCAGCGCAATTCAGTGAACGTGGATATAAAGTTTTTGAATGTGCAATGAAGTAATGGAGTTATTAGCCAAAACACAGTTTCCTTGAGTATAGCGCTACCTAGTGGTGAAAATTCAGGACCACAATAGATCCTAAAATCTTTCGCCTGGCAGGTCTGTGACCTGCTTGGGCCCTAATCAATTCAGCCTTTACGATTTTAACAACGATCAATAATGCAATTGCATAGAAAACACTTAAATAATAGGTAAATGGCAGAAAGAGTTTGAACAAAACCTTACCAGAAGAGAAAGTACTGGCCCCTTTTCGTTGTATGCAGGAGGCTGGAATTACACATTGCTCCTTTAAGGTACTTTTGATATGATGAGCCAGAAACGGGCTCATCTGTGGAGTCACCAGCAGGCCGCGCTGTGCTCGCGCTCCCCTGCGCGCGACCTGGCGTTGTCGTGAGCGCGCAGTTCCAACAGCAGCAGCAGCAGCATTAACAGTCGCAGAACACAGAGCGCGAAGCGGGCAGTCTACAGTCTGTAGTCTATCGGTCTTGGAACGGATTTGCTGGTGTGGATGGTACTGAGTCGGACTTACTTGTCACCGGGTTGGATTAAAACCGCATCATGACCGGGTGAGTCCCGCGGGTAGATCCGCAATTGCAGCTGAAATCAGGGGGCAAAACGTTTGGTGTTTGTGCGGGCAACGGATTACCTAAACCGGTAATGCATTTTCTGTCTTTCTTTTTAAATTTTTATTTTTTTTTTTAACTGCAAGACAGAATGGGACGACGTGGGTGTCCTAAGCCATGTAACATCTTCCATAATAGGCCTGTTTCTGTTTGAGATGTGCTTCAGCAATGTGGCTCCACACAGCGTTGGTGGAACAGTGTGGATGAAAACAGTGTAGCAGAGACTACTGATGAACGGCGGGCTGCGGGGCCCCAGCTTCACGGGACAAATGAGAATCCGTTCCGCTGCAACCGTACGGGTCTAATTTGTAGTTTTGTCCTTGCATGACAACCTGCATTTGTAAATCGAGTTTGCCATCTTGTGGATGAACGGAAACGTGTAGCTTCATCCTTGTAATATATTTTCTACGGTAAAGGTGCAAGTCTGCGTAATCGATTAGGCTATGTATCGGATACAGATACCTGAGTAACTATCTTTTACAAAAAACAAAAACAAACCACACACACAGCCGGCCTTCATTTCGCCTGATGTCAGTCGCCTGAACACTGCAGCGTACAGTAGCTTAGCAAATACAGAGCTGCAGCTGGGGGTGGTGGGGGTGTAATATAAATAGTATTATAATTAGTGTTCTGTTTTATCACTTCGAAGCCTGAAAGCACGTAGAAGAAATTCTTTATCTTTTTCGACACAATGGTAGAGCCCTGCAGGCTGTGATGACAGCCAATATGCCATGATTTAGAGGTGCATCTGTGTGTTGCTGCACACAGACAGATGGAAGCAACAACTGGGGCTGTTCTGAAGTGTCCCACAGGCTTTCAGTGAAAAAAACAAGCGTGCAGGTACATAGTTAAGCTGTGTGCGTGTGTGTGTGTGTGTGTGTGTGTATGTGTGTCATGTAAAATAAAACCCTTGTTCCACTTATTAATTGTAGCTAGTGACTAAAATGGAAGATAATCCCAGACCTGTTATACGAATGATTCGATTCGATTCCGAACACACTGCATTATAAGAAACACATTTAGACACATGAGTGTTCCTGTACTGTTGGCTCTACATACCTTGCGAGATAACTGGAATCTCGAGATCACGTGCTCGGGTGATCTTGCAAATACATCTTGCAAGATCAAACAGCGCACCTATGTAATAACCACAGTGGTTAGGTAGAGATAGCATCAGGTTAGGCGTCCGGACGATGTTCGTACCGCTGTTATCAGTTATCAAACTAATTAAAGGAAAAGCTCAGTCATTTCGATGTTTTATATTTCCCATTTCCACATTGAGACAATGGTAATGATATTCATTTGTCTCTGTGTGTCCAGAGATTTGTCTAGAGTGAAGGTTAAGCTGTTTGCTGTTAATTTGACATGTATTGAAATCGAAATCTAAAAGATTGCTGAGTGCAGTGAATTTATGCAATTGTAGTCCAGTTTATGGTGTGTTCATTTCATTCTGTACCACAAATTTCAGAAGCTGTATGTAAAAAACATAAACATTTTGTTATTTTAGTTATTTTATTATCATCTCTTGCTAACAACATACAGCAGATTTGTCAAATCTTTGCTATGTTAATGTGCTTGTTGTTGCTTTTTATTAGATTACTTTTCATATTGTTCCTGCTTTTATTTGAGTGAGTATATTCCCCTTGCTTCCAGTCTTTGAGCTATGCTAGGCTAAACATGCCAAACATTTAATTTTTTTCTCCTTATCTGACTCTCGTTATGAACATTCATATCTACTAAAATTTTGGACTTGCTCAATTGTAGCTTCATAAGGTTGACACCATGATTACATGGTAATTACCTGATGTAATACACATACATGCTTGTGGCGGATATTACTCACGTCTGTCTTAAATACAGCCTGATATGTGTTAGATATCTGGATTCTGCCTACATCACTGGTGTGCATGAGAATTTGCAGAGGAGCTGTACTGCGGCTGCATGCAGTGGCTGACCTCTCTGCAGAGCACACTGACCTCCACATGGAAGAGGAGGAATGAGCCCTCCCTTCCATGCGTTTTGTTCTCCTTCTCTCCCTGAGTGCTTTGCTCCACAGGCTGCCTGCTTGAAAATGGCATCCTGCAAACCCCTCCTCCTTCATCCTCCCCCTTGCTTCTCCTTCATCTCTGGGGTTCCCGAGGGTTTTGTGAATGTCTGTGCCAAATGCCAGCACTCTGCAGCCCCCTCCCTCTCTGTGTGCATTAGAGAAAGTGAGAGAACTGAGAAAATGGTTCGCCCTCTTTATCCATGCTGGGGGGATTTCATGTTGTATACTGATACTTTAGACCCAACCTCTGCTGGTGTGTGTGTGTACGTGTGTGTTTGTGTGTGTGTGTGTGTGTGTGTGTGTGTGTGTGTGTGCGCGCTATTGTTCTCAGCTACTACATCAGCAATGCTGTTATCAGCCCAGATGATCAGCAAAATTGGCTGTTTTTCATTTCTGGACAGTTAATTCAAATATTATTGAAATCGCAGTGTGGCCCAATGAAGAATCCAAACTGCAGAAGCTGCAGTTTTTTGGATAGAGAAAAAGATGTGTGACAATAGAGTATTGTATTGAAGTAATGTGGTGCTGCAGAGATGTCCTGGCCTGCAAAAATTGCTGGGTTGGGTCTGTTGGGTCTGCACAGATTGTAAAGCCCATTAAGGCAATATGACTGCGATTTTGAGCTATATAAATAAAATTTGATTTGATTTACATGCACCAACTGCAATTTTCTTGGTCCGATTTGTATTCTCTGACTAAGAACTATAATTGACAGAATACGCATAAATTTGTATATTGATAATAAAACACTGACTACGAAAAAGGCTTAACTCTTATATTTTCTTCAAAACTGCGAACAGTTAACAAATGATAAACTAAAGTGCTCTGTCACTGGACAGAGCTTTTTTTTTTACAAATAACAACTGAAAATAAACTGCAGTATATCCCACTTTAGATGGAGCCTCTGTGTTGTTGATGCATTTATAACCCTCAACGACAATGTTTTACTTTCCAAAAAGATAGCTGGTACAACAATTCTTTATGTACTCTTTGTTCCAAGTCATGCCTAAAAGTGGCCAATAATAGTCCCTGGGTGGTCAATGAGTGCACCTCTAAAGTAAGCATGTTTATTTTGTACACACCCCAACAGATATCACATCATTATGATTTTAGTGGTGGCTGTGGCTTAGGAGGTAAGGTGGTCCTCCAATTGGAGGGTCAGTTGTGTGATTCCCAGCCATCTGCATGTGGGCAAGATACTGAACCCCAACTTGCTCCCAGTTGCTTATCTGTGTGTTAGCCCCTGTTGAGCAGGTGTGCCTTGCATGATAGGTTCTAGCACAGATGTACAAAAGTGTGTGTGTGAGTGGTTGAGTGGTTTCCAAGACTAGAAAAGCTAGTGCCTTGCAAAAGTATTCACCCCCTTGAACGTTTCCACATTTTGTTGACATTTTAACCATGAATGTAGATGTATTTTATTGGGATTTTATGTGATAGACCAACACAAAGTGGTGCATAATTGTGAGGTGGAAGGAAAATGATACATGGTTTTAAATTTTTTTTATAAATAAAAAACAGAAAAGTGTGGTTTGCAAAAATATTCACCCCCCTGAGTCTATACTTTGTAGAACCACCTTTCGCTGCAGTGACAGCTGCAAGTCTTTTAGGGTAAGCCTCTACCAGCGATGCACATAATAGAGACTGAAATATTTGCCCATTCTTCTGTCCAAAATAGCTCAAGCTTAGTCTGATTAGATGGAGAGTGTCTGTGAACAGCAATTTTCTTGCCAGAGATTCTCAAGTTGATTTAGGTCTAGACTTTGACTGGGCCATTCTAACACATGAATATGCTTTGATCTAAACCAATCCATTTTAGCTCTGGCTGTATGTTTAGGCTTGTTGTCCTTCTGGAAGGTGAACCTCCGCCCCAGTCTCAAGTCTTTTGCAGACTTTAACAGGAGTCATCACCCGGAAATCGCAATTTCTCTTGTTAAATCATGCATATTGGTGTTGGACCTCTGTTGAAACTTGCCTGAAAAGCTGGAGTTTGAAAGTGGCTTATTTTTTTCGCTTTGGCTCTTTTTCCGAACAGGAATAGCGCACAGTTAAGTAGTGCGCGTTCCTAAAGCACGAGATTTTGACTCTGCTCCTGTGGTGACGTTACCACAGGAGGCTACTTGCATAATGCATCGGCTCACAGCCGTCCTCAGCCAGAGTGAGCACGCCGAATCTGCTTATTTCTCTGTCATTTTCACGCCATACATCGTCACCGCCAGCATTAAAACTCAGGTCTTACATGTAAAACACGAGTGTGAAAAGTAAGACGGAAAAAAAAAGAATTTACCATTCAGAGACATCCTGCTGTTGTTGTGCCAGAAAACGACTGCTTGCCAAAAAACGACTGACCCCAAGGGGGACGCCCATCGGGGGTGTTACTGGTCTCTCCACAGCAAATGACTGCTCCCGACGGGAACGCCCACTCCTGAGTTACAGGGGCAGTCTCTTTTTGGCAAGGCCTTGCCGAAAAATGACTGCCCCTGTAACTCAGGAGTGCAAAGGGTGACACTGACCAAATTCACTGTACATACACCTGTTACCCTCTAATATAACTCCAGAAAATTCTGTTAATATTGCCCTTTGCACTCCTGAGTTACAGGGGCAGTCACTTTTTGGCAAGGCTTTGCCAAAAAGTGACTGCCCCTGTAACCTTGTCAGCCAGCCTCATGCTTCCTTATCTTACAACAGCAGCAGCAGCATAAACAACAACGACAATAAAAGTATACCACCAAAACTCATCTCATGGTTGTTAATTTAAAGACAAGTTGTAGCGTATGACAGAATGACAGCCTACTTCTCAATACAACATATCCTCGCAGTTATGCTGTGGACTGCAGTAACACCCCCGATGGGCGTTCCCGTTGGGGTCAGTCGTTTTTTGGCAAGCAGTCGTTTTCTGGCACAACACCGGCCGTATATATGTCTATGGAGCCGGCTACCCCGTTGCTTGGCAACCATCGACTCTAAGTTGGAACTATTTATTGTGGTGCATGAATAAAGATAAACGGGAGCTACCTTTTCGTCGGAGTACTGAAGTAAATTAAAATGTGGCGTTACACCATAACGGTTGAACATAAAGAAATACCATGTGCATGTCTTGTACAAGAAAACTATGTTTCTAAGCATTGCAATGTACACATCAACGCTTAAATATAAAAGTGGCTGGTAGATTTTAGAATTTACCAGCCACAGTGACAGGTGGACAGAAAAGTTCATTTCCATCCCTGGCAATGTTACAATTTTTGGCTACTCTAACGTCACCCACTTCTGGGTAGAAAATAATATATGTAAGAATATAAATGTATTTGTGTTCCTTTGATTATGGTATTTTTGTAAAGATTTAATTTATTTTTGTGGTAGTTAAAGTTTAAAATACATGAATTTGCTGATTATTATTTTGATTGAATGATCAGATTAATGTTCTTATTTGATGAATAAATCAGACGTTACTCACTACTCGAAAGTTACTCAGTACTTGAGTAGTTTTTTCACCAAATACTTTTTTACTCTTACTCAAGTAATTATTTTGATGACTACTTTTTACTTCTACGTAAGTAATATTGAATCTAAAGTAACAATACTCTTACTTGACTACAATTTTTGGCTACTCTACCACTAGGAATAAAACCACTCCTCCTTAATTTCTGCACAGAACTTGTGCTCACTATTGTTTTGCACATATTTTTTAAATCTTTATACAATAGAAAGAGCAGGGTCAGGGAGGAGAAAGTGGACCAGAGGCCAGCAGCAGGAATGAACAGGGAGGGTCTTCACAGCGGGTGAGGAGAAATTATAGCCCAACCAAAGTCCTTAGAACATCTCTGTTATAACTGGCTGAGAGAAAATATTGATAGCAGGGACTTTGAGGTTAAATTCTACAACAATTTCACTACTACTACTACTGTATTCCCAATTCTATTTCAAAATGTTGCTTTCCACATATTTTAAAATCTTTATTACCACAATAGAAAGAGGCGGGTGAGAGAGGAGGCAGTGGACCAGAGGCCAGCAAGGATGATAATGCAGGGTCACAGGTGAGAAGAGAATATAACTAGCTGAGAAAAAATATCAATAGCATAAAAGTGACTTTGCAATTAATTTCCACGGCTATGTCACCGCTACTATTTTGAATTCTATAAGGAAATGCCTATAGGATAAGAGTGACTATAAGATTAGCATTTTCACAGCTATTTCAGAACTAGTCTTATTTATATTCTAAAATGTTATTGTGTGTGGTGCAATAGGTAGCGCAGGGAGAAGGTCATGTGTCAGGGGAGAGACCAGGCTGCAGCATTGACAGTCAGGGAGAGGCTTCAGACAGAGATACAGCAGAGGATGGATCTTCTGTGGTCACTGTAAAACCATATCAGCCGGATCCTAAGACCATTGTGTCTCAGAAGTTGGAGATTTCAGAGACAATGGTATCAGGACTTCCCTTGGCTTCATTTCATCCCAGGTGTTGAAGGAGCATTGTGCTTTTACTGTCGCAAAGCATTTGAAAAAAAAACATCACACCCTGCAAAAAACACAGAGGATACATTCATTTCCACTGGTTTTAAAAACTGGAAGAAGGGCCGTGAAAGGTTTGCATTACATGCTCGATCAGAATGTCACAAAATAGCCGTAACAACGCAAATCTATGAGACTAGATCAGTGGATGTGCAACTGTCTAATGTACGGGCATCACAGCAAGAGGAGGCACGAACCTGTCTGTTAAAAATAGTCTGTGCTGTGCAGTTCTTGGCAAGGCAGGGTCTAGCTCTAAGAGGGCATGACGACAGTGAAGGAAATTTTGCACAGCTGTTGAAATACAAATCTGAGGATGACCCTGATCTAAGGAAATGGTTGAGTTCCCGAATTGACTATACATGTCCCCAAGTTCAAAACGAGATCCTGAATTTATTGAGCCACTCAATAATTCGTGAAATTGCAGATAACATCAGGTCACTTCCACAACTGCAGTTTTCTGTGATAATGGATGGAACACAAAACGTGTCAGGAAAGGAGCAGGAGGCAGTATGTGTGAGATACGTTGATTATGATCTGATAGTTCATGAAGAATTTGTTGGCATGTATGAAGTGTCTGTGACCACAGGAGAAAACCTTGCAAAGGTTATTATGGATGTACTGCTCCGTCTGAATTTGTCAATCACTGGGTTGAGAGGGCAAGCCTATGATGGTGCTGCAAACATGGCAGGGATATATTCAGGAGCACAAGCCATTATTAAGAAGCATCAACCTCTGGCTCCTTATGTACATTGTGGGGCCCATTGTGTGAACCTCATCACCCAACATGCCTGCACAGCCTCTTCTGTTGTTCGTGACTCTTTGCAGTGGGCTCATGAAATGGGAGTTCTGTTTGGCCAGTCAATGAAAATGAAGTCCATTTTTCAGGATATTGCGAAAGCAGAGAGCGGGCCAGCCCAGTCTATCAGGCCCTTGTGTCCCACAAGGTGGACTGTACGTACAGGTGCCATTCGTTCACTACTGAACCAGTATCAGTCTGTATTGCTTTCTTTAGAGGAAATGGCATCTGGTAAGTCAGATTCAGCCAGCAGGGCAAATGGCTTGCTTGAAAGATTGCAAAAGGGCAATGTAGTTCTTGGTCTTCTGCTTGCCTTGGAGATTACAGAGGAATTGGAGTGCCTCAATAAGTCTCTTCAGAGTCGTGCACAGACAGTTGATGGTATGCTTGCTGCTGTCACTTGCGTCAAAGAGAGCATAGCTGAAAAAAGAACACCTGAGAAATTTCAAAGTCTCTACAGCAAAGCATCACAAATGTGTGAAAAACTCAACCTGTCTCCAATTGAAATGCCACGGGTCCGAAACCCTCCCAAACGCCTGGCTGGCGAGGCTGCTGCCCATGTACCTCCCTCCTCAGTTGACTACTTCAGAACAGAATTTTTCAAGGTTCTGGACACTGTGAGTACGCAATTCACAGAACGTTTTGAAAATGAAGGGCTGCTCATGATCAGGAAACTTGAAAAAGTCCTCTTAACAGGAGTGACAGTTGATGATGTTTTGCTGCAATACCCAGAAGTGTACAGACCTTCTCTTCAAGTACAATTAGCAATGTTCAAGTCCAAGTATGACTTTCAGTCAAGCAGTGAAGCTGCTACCATTCTGCAAGGAATGTTGCCAGAAGTCAGGGGTCTCTTTGAACAAGTAGAAATACTTGTGCGGTTGCTTCTTACTGTGCCTGCCTCCTTCCGCAGAGGCTGAAAGAAGCTTCAGTGGTCTTCGGAGGTTAAAAACCTGGCTCCGAAGCACAATGACACAGTCTCGGCTCAACGGTGTTGCTGTGTGTCATATCCACAAAGACAAATTGGACCAAGTAAATAGGAGACAAATTGCTCAGCAATTCATTGCAGCTAATGAGAGGCGTAGAACCACGTTTGGGTGCTTCACTTAGGTGAGACAAGTGTACTGTCAAGTGTATATATGTTGTAGTGACTAGACCATGACTGACATGTGATGCCACGATGTTTGAGGGCACCCTGTATTGCTTTCATGGAAAATTGGGCTAGGTCTGACGTTTGTAGGCTTTTTTTGGGGGCTTTTTTGCTTTGTATACTTTGGCCTGAAGACTGTTCCATCTTTGTTTTATATCAATCAGTCAATCAATCAATCAATCAATCAATCAACCAATCAAAGCTTTTATTGTCATTTTGTTGTACTAACAAAGCAGCACAACAAAAATGAAATGAAATTTCTCCAGGATCAATAACAGAAGACACAATGAATTTAAGACTAAAACTGTGACTAGGGGCTCGTGAAGTGCATCAGTGCACATGCTCCAGATCAGCAGCTTATCAGTCTAACGGCTTGTGGAAGGAAGCTGTTAATAAGTCTGTTAGTTCGAACTTTATGACTCTGGAACCGTTTTCCTGATGGGAGCAGTTCAAACAATGTGATTGTTAAGTTTTAGAAAAGTAGTTATCCACTACAATGTACATGTTGTTGGAGGCTTCCTTTTTCCTACATGATAGAGGTTACAGAGATATTGGCCTATGACACACAGATATGTATATTTGATTCATTTTTTCATTTATATAGGTCTAGCCCCCACACAAACATTAACATCACAGTTATTTAACTATAGAGGACCATCAACAAAGAAACTTTGTTACTTTTTATTTAATATAACTGTTATTTTATTTTGATTATATTGTTTCTGCTTAGATCTAAAAGAAATCTAGAACTGATAATATTATTTTGTAATGTAGTTAATCAGGAGAGCCTGTAGTCTTTGATTCCCTTGGTTCGCTGTCATAGTTAATGACAGCAAATGTAAAAGAGCTACATCTTAATGTCGATATGTTTATTCTTGTGTCACTTTCACTTGTCACTCCTTGCCATTAGATTAAATTATTATGTGACTTGTTACCCTGTTACCTCGTCATTTCCATTCCATTTTGGGGCTGATCATTTGAAACCGGAATGGTGTTTTATAGAACTTTTCGTGTTCATTGTTGTCATTTGGCACTTAATTATCTGCCTACTTATCCTGTAGATGCTCAAGGGTCATTCTGTGTCAACTCAATCAGAGTTTGGCAGCTTTAGATTTTGACAGTATATAATTCTAAAGAACTAAAGTCGGTCTCCTGGTGCTGTGTTGTTTGTGGTTATGTGGTTCTCGAGCCACTAAGGAGAGGTGCAATTGCATGTGAAAGAATGATAAATCACTCAGTAGACCTCTGAACAATTTGTCCCCCTCACTTCTGAAATGATGGCTACGCCCCTGTCTATAGGTGCTTTAATTCCATCAGCTTGTGGAGAGGAGCTCTTTTCATATCACTTCTTGCTTAATTGATGTTTAAGGAGCCTATTTTTAATTCACTCATTGGAAAGAAAAAAAACACCAATAATACCCAGACACATAGAAATAGTATGTGGAGAGGCTTCTTCTATTCATTCATCATCATCAATCAGCTGAGCTTTGACCTTTGTCAGTATTTTTCTGAGACGATAAATCTCTTGGTCACTGAAAGCACCCTCCTCCTTCCTCAGCTCTGTCACAGACCTGACAAAACCTGGAAGATCAGTGAAGAACTGCTCTGTTTTAACGGCCCTCTGTCTTTTGGTTTGTGACAGAAACCTTTTAATTTTCTGTAGGGGATAAAAAATCATCTCATCCTCTTGTGAAGGCGTCCACTCACGCTCATCATCTGACACTTCCTCCTGTGGTTTCTTGTTTTAGCACTGCTCTGCTCTTTGTCAGCCCTGTTTTTCCTTTTTTGAGATTTCTTTTGTGGAGCTTTCTCCTCACAAACGTTTTCAGCCATCAGAATCAGAATCAGAATCAGAAATACTTTAATAATCCCAGGGGGAAATTATTTTTTGTTACAAGCTCCAGATATACAAATAACATATATTATACAAGCAACATCTATTAAGAGCAAAATATAAATATAAATATTAAACATGAATATAAATAAAATATATATATATATATATATAAATATAAACATAAATATAAATAAAAAAATTATGTATATGTATATATATATATATATATATGTATATATATATATATATATATATATATATATATATATATATGTATATATATATACACACACACATACATAAAAGATCAAATATACAGTTAAATAATGTGCAAGAAGTACAAAAAAGAAATGACTGTCCATGTTTGAGTCAGGTTACAGAAGGAGGGGTGTCTGACTCTCTTAGGGAGGCGTTATAAAGTTTAATGACCACAGGCAGGAATGATTTCCTGTGGCGCTCAGTGGTGCATCTGGTTGAGAGGGGTCTACCGCTGAATGTGCTCATCTGCTTGGCCAGTGTGTTGTAAAGAAGGTGTGTGATATTATCCAAGATGGACTGAAGCTTGGACGGCATCCTCCTCTCTGCCACGGTCGTCAGGGTGTCCAGCTCCTCCCCCCAGGACATCACCAGCCCTTCTGATCAGTTTGTTCAGTCTGTTGTTATCTGCGACCTTCAGCCCACTGCCCCAGCATGTGACAGCGAAGAAGATTGCACTGGCCATAACAGACTCATAGAACATCCTCAGCATCATCCGGCAGATGTTAAAAGACCTCAGCCTCCTGAGGAAAAAGAGTCGACTTTGGCCCTTTTTGTAGACCGCCTCAGTATTTCTTGTCCAGTCCAGCTTATTATTAAAGTACACCCCCAAATATTTATATTCAGTTTATTCCATCAGTTCATTCTCAACACTTTGATTTCACCTTTCATTCTGGGCAACACCAGTTTCCTCTGCCTGCTTCTCGTCCTCAGAATTTTCTCTGGTCTGGACTGTTCTGTTATCACTGACTTCACTTACACTTTCATCTTGTTGCATTGTCACAACTTGCTCACTGTCCTGAGTGTCTGCCACTGACTCCTGCTCTTTCTCTGCAGACTGTGTCCAGTACTGAGCTCGTCTGGCTCCACCACAGGTCGCAATATGTTACGCGCGACCGACCCACCCGCGGGTCGTTCAGGTGGATGATTGGCCCGCCTGGCACCGCTGGCCAAGCCCGCCGGCTCAGCTGTCTTTGTCCTGAGGACAGGAGCGGATCACATGTCCCTCGTCCCAACAGCCAAAACACTTAATCGTTTCAGATGTTGTGAACACAATGTAGCTGAAATTGTCAATTTTGAAACTGAAGGTTTAGATCTGCCGTGTTGTCTTTCGGGATCATCAAGACCTGTCTTCTGTGACACACTAAATGTTTTAGTTTTGGTGACTTGCATCCCAAAAGCACCATTGTAATGGGAGACACCAGCTGCCCGTAGCGCGATAACTCTTTGGCCAACTCCTCGTTTTTAATGAATGGAGGTGCACAGCGCCGCCCCTCCCTACACGCAGAACACTTGTTGTGCGAAGGGCCCCACGATCCATGGGGGGGGCCATTTTGTGCAAGGGGACACAATCTCTGAAAATGCGCAAAGGATGCACATTGCTGCAGTGTATGGAACGCCAACGAGGTCACTAACACGTGAATTCCAACACGTTAAAAACACGTAGACAACATGTAAACAACGCGTCAATTTTTCACGCGTTGTTTACGTGTTGTTAACATGTTAAGCCTGATTTATGCTTCTGCGTCGCGGCGACGGCTTAGCTACGTTGTCGACGCAGACCCCTACGCGGACCCTACGCCGTAGCCTGACGTGCGCCCCCAAAAAATCCTGACTACGCGCCACGTCGACGCGTCGAGACGCGAACGGCAAGGACTGTGATTGGTCCGCTCAGAACGTCATTTCAGGCAGTTGCTTCTTCTTCTGCGTCGCCTGCGCTTCAACATTTGTAATAACAGCATTTGTTGTTCAATATCCACGAGCTCCATCTCCAAAAACACCCACTCCATCTCAGTTGCCATTGTTTACTGTCTGACCGGAAGAAAACCAAGGAATCATATGAACCCCCCGAAACCAAACAAAGACACAGCCACACCCCCCTAGCAACTTGGCGTTCCCTCGACGCAGAACTTCGAATGCTCAATGACGGCGTAGGGTCGACGACGTAGCTACGCCGTCGCCGCAGCTACGCCGTCGCCGTGACACAGAAGCATAAACCAGGCTTTACACGTTAATGACGCGTTAATTTCACGTGATTGTGAGCCCTTTGGCCACTTGTCCAGTTTGAAACGGGTGAGAGTCTTGATTCCCCATCGGCTCCTGAGCTGTTGGGTTAAACCATTTATGTAAGCCTGGGGGGGTTTCCACCCTCTATTTAACATAAGAAATTTCTTAGTTCTTTGCCATTGTCTTCCTTTACTGTGTAGCTTATAAAAATAAAACATTTGGGTTGCAGTTTTAGAACTTAGTTATTACCAACATTAGTTATTAAATTATAAATTCTTTATCAGGATAAAATTGCCTCATTTTGCTCCACTATAGTGGGCATTCTAGCTTTAACACCATTCATCAAACTTTAATATCAATAAAACATTAACATTTTTTTATCGAAATAGTAACTGCAATGGTACTCAATGAATATCTGTATTTGGAAAACATGGAACTTTACTCTTTGAGCATTTGAATTTAATATATGACCGGCAGGGTGCATACCATACCATACCCTTAGTCCTGATAAAATGGTAAAATACATGTGGATAAGAATGTCCAGATTTAATTATTAATATTTTAATTAACAGAAAATATTTTTAAAAGCATCTGGCTCTACATCAAAACACCCACAGAAATAGACCATCATGAGAAAGGTATTTTTATTTCATACCATTAGTATATAGTAAAAATGTTCAAAATCACAATCACTCATCAACTTTACAATATAATAAAAAAAAAAAAAAAAAAAAAAAAAAAAACACCATTAGAAGGAATAACCAGAGTTCAATCAGCAAAAATACATCATTATACCCTTCATAAACATAACTTTTATTGCAGGGCTATAGGTGTTCAGAGGAAATGTGAAAACACCTCTGCTCAGATACAAGTCACTATAGTCAGTGTCACTCGTCTACTGGCAATGGGAAAGGAGTCTATCGGCTATATGTAGCAGGTTTACGGTCATGGCATGGACGGGAAATTAATGTTCCAAAATGTCAATTACACTCCAAAGTGTATCTATAGCCAGACTACCAATAGGTCCTGCCAGAGTGTCTACACCCTGGAGTTGTTGCATCTGTGCATGGCTTGGATGGAATTGGTTAGCAGGGACTGTTACTACTTCTTGCCAATTCAGAGCAGGAAGAGCAGCAGCTGCACCTTGTTGAGCAGTGTCAGATCCAAAAATCCCAGCCATGGCTGTGAGTGGTTGTGTTTGCCTCTGAAGACATCCTTGGACAAATATCTGACATGGTGTGTGGTGGCCAACAGTGCGCAAGCCATGGTTGTTCCAAACACTGCTACTTCTGTTATTGTCTGAAGCCTGCAAAAACACAACCAGTCTGCTGAAGCCACAGGATCCACCATGGATCACCATCCTTCACCTAAAAATTAAACAAAAAGCTGTTATTGGTATTCTATGTTAGGATAACAATAACTTAAGGGTTCTATGCTTACTCCTGCCAAAAATATAGGGGTGCAGTCAAAGTGCAAATTTCTATGTACTGTAATGTCAATAAATCAGTAATATAATACAAAACAGACACAGCAAAGATCTTGTCATAACATAACAGTACACCTGAATTTATAAAATCTGTTTACAGTTCAATAGACTGGGAAAACACTTTACAAAAAAAACTGAATATTAACTTGTGTCATAACATACATCTGTGCTTGTTTATTCTGATGTCATCATAGTTAAATCGGATCCATAAATCCCTCACACAGTACAGACTTTTTTTTTTTTTTTTTTACATTGGCATGCAGCATATTCACTCACAAGAGTTAAAAGCTTGCACTGTAGAACCCTGTAAATTATCCAGTTGGTTGAGCGTTTAGTCGCACTGAAATGAATTTATCATCAGTCTACCTGATGAGCTTGCTGTTCCCATCAATGTGCCACGGCGAGTTGGGACCTGCAACGCTGTAGGTTCTCTGGTGCAATTGGTGAGACAATGCTCTGTGTGCGGCTCCAGCTGGATTCACTCGAATCAAACTCTCTCTCACTGCCCTTCTCTGCACTCGAACACCCATAGAAGATAGTCTGGCCCGAACAGCATTAGCTCCCTTCATTTCATTTCCCTTCATTTTCTCCAACCAACTGCCGGACCACTTCATGAAGTTCTGCATCAGATAGGCATGCATACCTCATTAAATAGGACAAGTTGAACAACCTAGGAGAGAGAAGAACACATTTCAGTCAAAGTGTATCTGCATTTCCCTGAAAGTGATCATGTTACAAAAACACAACTTCTGATTCAGATAACAGCAATAATAGCAACTTTAGTAATAAATTACACCTTGAAAATTTAGTTAAATGAGTTATCCTCAAGAAAGTTTTTCCTCAACAATAAAGTAAGCCAAACTATTGGTTTTAAATGCAAATATGGCCATTGGTTTTAATTCTCAGAATGACAAACTCACATAAATGGAATATCTTACCTGTATACATAACATTATGTAATTTAACTTTTGCCTATTCCAGTTTACTTTGACCTTCAGACGCCACATACCAGCTTGAAAGAATTTATGGTAAAAAACAAAAAAAAAAAAAAACACAAGTCATGGCTCAACAGTGTACTGTAAAATGCATTTAGGAGCATGTGTGCGTATAACCAAACATTCAGTAGTTCCCATTAACTTTTCATTTTCTATTTAATTTGTTGTCTTTGTAACTAAAGCACGCACTTGTGTATCTCAGAGGAAGACGCACACGTCTCTGTCAAATACTCACTGTTGCAAGGCGTCCTTTGTCCTTCCTTCCACGTAGAAACTTGTGGCAGCCTGAACCAACTGGTCCCTACCCTCCATGGTGATGAAATGCCTCAGGGACCCCAACAAGGACAGGCTCTCCGCAGCTTCCTCAATGGCAGCGCTAGCCACTGTAATATCAACTGCCTCACTGATCTTTAAGACATCATTGACAGTTCATTAGTAGAAGCAGGCCTTTGAGATACTTCAAGTGTAAAAAAAATTAAGTAAAATAAATACAGCAAGTAAGGACAAAATTGACATACCTTTTTGTGGGTGGAATGTTTCCATATCAGGATGGAGGAGACCAACTCTGAAAGTGGCAAGTCTTGTTTGCCCCCTCCTCCTTGGCCCTCTACTGGTGGCATCATTTTCCCTAAAATCCTCAACCTGAAAAAGTGACAGAAATTGTGCAGACTGTGAACGCAAAGCCAAAAGCCTAATTAGCCAAAGTCTCCTAAAAGAATAAATTGTAATCAAAACGGAGTAGATAACCTATACATAAAATACTGGGTAACTGTTTTAAAAACCTCTTTAAGAAACTGTAGTAAATGTAGGCCTACTGTCAAATTGTTATTTCACTGCCATCAATAAATATTTCAAACTGAGCTGCTGAAACGGCGTGAGTCGAGTCCTCCATTTTATAAAACCTTAAATGGCTGAAATCTTTCTATCCAACGTCGTTTCCAAACATGGCATTTTTGCCATGTTAGCTTGTTAACTAGGCTAATGTTAGCCAACACTACAGCGCACACTGCAACCATGGATGCATTAATGTTATAAGAATCCCAACTTGTCCCCGCAATAAAATGTTCAAATTCACCAAGACAACGTCACGGAGTATTTCATTAACATTACTTAAACATGACTTACTTAAAGGGATATTCCGGTGTAAATTTAATCCAGTTTCACCGTGAAACTGTGTTAGACTCCCTCTCGAGAGATCAAGTTAGCAGACCGCTAATTTAGCGGAGATTAGCTAAGCTAGCGGATGTTAGATGCCCCGGACTATGTGCTGAGACAATACCTACGCAAACTTCAACCTTGTGAACATCACTTGGAGTCCATTACAGATAACTTAAAGCAGTGGCAGTTCTAGACCAGTTTTAATAGGGGGGCCAGGTTGGGGCCGGCTTTTTTGTAAGTGGGCACATACAACCCGGAAAAAAGGATAAATCCCTCATTCAGACAAAACAGTATTTACAATTTCATCAATTTTGATTGGGTAGTAAACTGCTTGGACACTTTATTCCTGCCTTTCCCTTCAGAACAAAATCATTGCAAGAAATCTGTCATGGTATTATTAATGCAGACTCCCTGTCAGGGGGGCCACAGGGGGGTCCAGACTCAGAGTTACGGGGGCACTGGCCCCTGTTGGCCCCCCCTTAGAACCGCCCCTGACTTAAAGTACTTACCTTTCTACAAGACTCTCGGAAGAACTCGGCTGCTCCTGTCTGTTCTGAATTCGTTCAATTACACCATTAAATCTGTTTCTCATAGCAGTGACGTTATCTCGCCCTCGACTCGACATAATACACCGTCCGCCACCAACAGAGTGCCCAAGCATCCAGTCCCGGCTTCTCTTAATATGTCCATGAGCCAAGGCCAGGTGCCTGCAAATGAGTGGGGGAGGGGAAGCAGCTTGTGATTGGCTGCAGTTTAACAAGCAATTATATGCAGCCTGCAACTGACTTTCACCTCTTGCTCTTGAGTCAAGCCTGTTTCTTGTTTTGTTTTTTTCAATTTAGAAATCTTTATTTTAGATTATGAACAAGCAGACAATCAGCAAAATAGATATTCATACAAATAAGACCAGTGTGCAAATAATACATATCAAAAATATAGCTAAACAACATATATAAAATAATAAATTAGGAATATGTAAAATATCTTGATTGGACATATGAATTCCTTTGAATCTGATAAATACAGAGACTGTACTGTGTCAAAAGATTCTGCAAGAATAAATGACAAAAATCGATCAGTTTGTTGGTCTTAAGTGGCAGTTTTACTCAGGCTGCTCAATATCAAAACCCAACAATATAACAATATAAATATATTAGAACAATATCAATAAATAATAAAAAATACAATCTCAATTATATTAGATCAAATAATATAATGATAATATATTTCATATGAGAATCACAATAAAACACAAGATGTATATACAATATGCTATACTACAAAATATATTATAAAAATAATAAAAATGTGTTTTCATTTTCTTTTTCATACCCTGACATCTAAATCTCAATAAAATACAATTTATATAAATATAGGCTATATGTACACATACAATATTAGAAATCATAAATCCTAGTAGATCTACATCAAAATAAACATGTCTTATACTATAATGTATCACACTCAACGTTGCCCGTTTCCGCTAACACAGGATGTTTACAGTTGTTATGACAACAATTGAACGCTAACGGTAGCATATTAGCTCAACTGCCGGATCAATAAACACCCATAAAATGCCAATTTGGGGAAGTAAAGAAAATCAACGCTAACCATCAACAGCCATTACCCTTAGGACCTTAACAAATGTATTGTCACAAGATGTGATATAATATTTAGAAAAATAAATGCGTTGATCCTTGCAGAGTTACCCTAGCTTAATGACGGTGGTTTCCACTATAGCACCGTCATTAACAGTAGCCTACAAAAACACTTAATGTTACATTACTAATATAAGAAAGTACAATAATTTGAACAGAGCAATATCAGACTGACACTACCAACAACATTAAAGGTGCTTCGGTGACATTTACCCACCTGCAAGAATAAATGACAAAATCGATCAGTTTGTTGGCAGTTTTACTCAGGCTATTCAATAAAAACTACCAACCAGCAACTTAAATAGCCTAAAAAACGGATGATCGCATGCATTTATCCTCAAATTAGAAATAAATTAAATTGGGGGGTTGTAATATCTTATGATATACTGAAAGAATGGACGGACACGGGAGGTCAGTTGTGGCTGGTTTACTGGGAACACTTCTCAGTCACAGGAACATGTCGAGAGGTCAACAACATGCCAGCGGTGGCGCTATCTCTGACTACTGAGTAAACAACATTTGGCCTAGGCTATGCTGCCACCTAGAGGACATCACTCAACATAGCACAACATTCTCAATCCTCTACAGGGGTATCTGTTATTATGAAAATCAAATGTGTACTGTATGTAGAATAATCAGCAAATACACGTAGATATAGGCCTAGTGTTGTGTCTGAAAATATACTATATTGTATAAAGAATACCAGCTGAGTAAATGCATTTAAATCACTCTGTGCCACATTTGCAAGATCTTGAGTCAGGTTGCAATTAAAACTGTTGAACCACATTAATATATTTTAATATCGTCCAATACTGGTTTAGGATACAGACCACTGTAATGAATACCTGTCTTTGGAACACAATATGAACCTTTTTTAACCAGCAGGGGGCACATTATCACTAATAATGGGGCTTGTTAAAACCTAAACAGACCTCTTTTTGTTCAGAGATTAGTCACTCATCAGACATAATTAGGTACACAGGTGTTATTTACCCATTTTAATGAAATGTATACCCTTCTAAAGACCTTCAGGATTAGTATGGGTGAGGGGTCAAGTGTAAATAGCTAGATCGCAGGGCAAAGGCTATTTTCACCCGCGTGTAAATAGACACTCCGTTGTTTAAAACACATTATAACATTTAAGTAAACACAAGATACACATTTTTTTGTAACATAGATCGGCCAAGACAGTAATTTTGACCGTTTTCAAATTTATATGTGCAATAACTTTGTTGAATGAAAAAATGCAATACTGCCCTTACATGACTTTTCCTAAAAGTGTCTGAATTTGAACTTTTAATTGTTTTTATATAAATTACACAAAAGACAAAGAAAATATGATATGTTATACCTATTCCGGCCATAAGCGGTCATATTGACCACACATCATTTCGCAGGGTTTTATTGTTACATTTTTCGTGCGGTTTGCTGCTTTCTTTGCCTCTCTTGTCTCTACCTATCGCCTGTTTGGCACCATGGGCAAACAACAACAGGAGTTGCCCCCTCCATGAAAAAGTGAGCGGAGCTGTTAAACACGACCGTGCTGAAATGATGTGACTCTGACTGTGTACAAGGGAAAGCTGAGGAATAATGTTGCATCCTGAGCACCGTGGACACAGGTGTGGGCACCTTTAGTGGGGCGAAGACAAAACCAGAGTCTGTGATTTACTACAACAACACAAAGTACGGTGTGGATGTCCTGAACCAGATGTGAGGACGTACTCTGTCAAAGGCGGTACGGAAGATGGCCAGTGGCGGTCTTCTATAACATCCTCGACCTAGCTGGGATCAATGCCCGCATCTTATTCAAGGAGCACCAGCAGCAGGAGAGCCCGGAGGAATGTCCTGCAGCAACTGTCAGAGGAGCTGAGGGCAGAATACATGGAGGGGAAATGGGCCGCGGCAGTCGGCACAAGGTGGGTAGCAGCAGAACCAACCACCGCAGCAGCAGCAGGCACGGACACAGAGGCAGTGCCGGTCCGAAAGAGCTGAAAGCGGAACTGAACGTCTGCCTGGAAATATTCATGCAGAAAATAAGGGACATGAATGTTTTCAACTGTGCATTACAGATGCTCCACAATGATCCCACCAACAAGTAACCTGGATTGTTCCTGAGTAGCCTATTATACACTTAATATAGAATAGAATAGAATAGAATTGAATTGAATTACTTTATTGATCGCAGACGGGGAAATTATTTTGTCCCAACAGCACACTCTGTATAACATAAATAGAAAGCAAGATATACAAAATGTATATATACAGTGCAAATGAAATAAAATAAAAAAAAATGTAAATGAGATGATATAATATCAACCAGAATTAATTGTGACAGACTTAAAATGGCTTACTGACCGTATGAAAAGGCTGGGACTGATGTGATTCCACTGCAAACGGCTCAAGACTCCACGGCAGGAAACAAATCACAGACAGTTGAATATTTTAAATGAATGAATATTATGAAAATTATAAATGTGTATTATTTTCTTTTGACTATTGCACCAACATTAAATCTGGACATTCTTATCAACCTATATTTTACCATTTAATCAAAACTAAGAGTATGGTATGGTATGCCCCCTGCTGGTCATATATTAAATTCAAATGCTCAAAGAGTAAAGTTCCATGTTTTCCAAATAAAATACATATATTCATTGAGTACCATTGCAGTTACTATTTCCATAATTTTTTTAAAATGTTTTTAACGATATTGAATTAAAGTTTGATGAATGGTGTTAAAGCTAGAAGGCCCACTATAGTGGAGCAAAATGAGGCAATTTTATCCTGATAAAAATAATTTATGATTTAATAAGTAATGTTGGTAATAACTAATAAAGTTGGAAAACTGCAACCCAAATGTTTTATTTTCATAAGCTACACAATAAAGGAAGACAATGGCAAAGAACTAAGAAGCTTCTTATCATGTTAAATAGTGGGTGGAAACCCCCCCAGGCTTACATAAATGGTTTAACCCAACAGCTCAGGAGCCGATAGGGACTCAAGACTCTCACCCGTTTCAAACTGGACAAGTGGCCATAGGGCTCACAATCATGTGAAATTAACGCGTTGTTAACGCGTAAACAACACGTAGACAACACGTTAACAACATGTAAACAACGCGTGAAAAATTGACGCGTTGTTTACGTGTTGTCTATGTGTTGTTTACGTGTTAGAATTCACGTGTTAGTGACCTCGCTGGCATTCCATAGCAGTGAGGCGCGCGTAGAGTGCCAAGTCAGGCCGAGGCAGGAGAGAGAGAAAAAGAGACGAGTAATCTGACTCCGCACGCGTTGCCGCAATGATTGACAGCACGCAGCATCTGACCAATCAGCGGTCAGATGCGCCGACAGGCAGTTGGAGAGATGACCTCTAAAGGGCAACATGAATCGGGAGCAAGCAAAAGAAAGAAAAAGTATATATATATACACTACTCACAATAAGTTAGGGATGTTGTTATTTACATGAGTGCTTTTCCTATTTGGTCTGAATTTTAATGAAATAAGTAAAAGATCCCTTTGATATTACTAATAATGAATGAGAAGAAACACCATTTTCATTAGTTTAATATTTATTACCCCCCAAATTTTGACAATAACAAGGATAGCCCCAAATAACAAAAATTGACAATGTCAGTAGCGGGTGTTTCCACCATTTGCCGCACTGACAGCTTGACAGCGACGTCTCATGCTCCTCACTAGCCTCATGATGTTGTTCTGAGGCAATGCGTTCCACTCCTCCACAAGTGCTACACGCAGTTCTGCCAGGTCACGTGGGGGTGGGGTACGATCATCCAGTCTCTGCTTCAGCTGGTCCCAGACGTGCTCTATGGGGTTCAGGTCAGGGGACATTGCTGGCCATGAGGCACTCTGACTTCCTGAAGTCGAGCTGTGACAATTCTGTTTTGCGCTGACTGGTGATGCCTGCCCGGACTGTTGCACCTCCTCCACCAAAGGGAACCCTGGGGACCATGTTGACCTCGGCGTATCGCTCACCTTGCCTTCTCCAGCAACGCTGACGACCATCATTTCTGTGCAAGGTGACCCGACACTCATCAGTGAACAGGACGGTAGACCACTGCTGCATTGTCCAGGCGGTGTCTTGGTGTCAGTGGAGTCACCTGCAACGGTCGTCTGGCATTCAAGCCAAAGCGGTGGAGTCGGTTTCGAATGGTTTGTCTGGAAACCCTAGTACCCATCATATCTCGTAACTGGGCCTGCAGCTGTGTGGCAGTTGCATAACGATGTCTGAGTGCATAGGTCCTTAGGTACTCGTTGCGGTCTGTCACTCGTGGGGCTCCACTCCTGGGTCTGTCACGAACTCTGCCAGTAGTTCTGTGTCTTGATGCAAGTCTGCTGATGACACTTTGAGACACACCAAGTTCACAAGCAACATCTGACTGCCTGCCACCGACCCGAAGGCGCGCTATGGCCAGGTGACGCTGCTCATCCGTTTAGTGACGTCGTGTGTTCATGGCTGTTTGAATGCTGAACTTGGAATGACTTACTGACAATACCAGCTTTTTATACTCCGGAATGTTGAAATTGATGCCACATTGAAAAGGGTTGTCTTTTAGTTTTTTGGTATTGGCCCCAGTATGTAAGGCACACTGTACACAGTGAGACCATTATGTGGAAAACACAAAATGAGGTGTGTCTATCACCCCAATACAATTGCCTCCCTATCCCAAAACTCTCTGAAGTGAAACAAACACCATATGTATGAAATCCACTGAGTCTCTCACAATATCCCTAACTTATTGTGAGTAGTGTGTATATACATATATATATATATGTATATATATATATATATATATATATATATATATATATATATATATATATATATAAATATATATATATATGTATGTATATATATATTTATATATATATACAGTGTTTCCTCTAGGATTTTTTTCACCATCAAACACCATGTCATCTGTAAAAGGCTTGTTTCATTGTTGAAAGAAGCTGTTCATTTGATTTGCTCCTACTAATAAAGGTTGTAAACCTAAATGGCATTTTGTGATACAGTCATTTTGTAATGGCGGGGGGCCTCAAAATAAAATTCTGCTTTGGGCCCCAATTTGGCCAGGGCCGGCCCTGGAGGTGCATTAGATATCATGATTTTCTTTGCTTTATTCACCAGCAGGAAAACAGGTGTAAACAAATCGTTCACTACGACACCACTCTCAACAAACTTCTCCACTTAATGTCATCCAAAAAGATGACAATTGCGCTGTTCATCCGAGAGGCAGATTTGTATGGAGGACCAAACCTGACATAAGTATAAATAAATAAATAAATAAATGCATAAATGCATAAATGCATAAATAAATAAATGCTGAAATAAATGTATAAATAAATAAATGCATAAATAGATACATGCATAAATAAATGAATAAATAAATAAATGCTGAAATAAATGTATAAATAAATAAAAGTATAAATAAAAGAATACATGCTTTTTATTTATTTATACATTTCTGTTCATCTACATTTATTTATTTCTGTATTTCTGTTCACCTACATTTATTTATTTCTGTATTTCTGTATTTCTGTTCACCTACATATATTTATTTCTGTATTTCTGTGTCCATATGTAAATGAGGAGGTAGGAGGTCCTAACCTCAGTCAAGAGCATGATTGGACAAATCAGAGAGCCAGACAAAAGCAAACGATTCCTGATCTCAAGCCTCCCTCTCTGTAACGTTGTAAACAGCTCCAGTTAGCTTAATGGCCTCGACCAGTGTGACAGGTTAACTGGCGTTCATTTTAACTTGCGAGGGTCCCAGATGTGCTGGTGGTGTGGTTTGAGAATCCTGTTTGGAGAGCCATGTCCGCTAACCAGGAAAAACATTCTGCTCATCGCTCAAAGTCATGTATACGTGTATTCGTTTTGACGTGGCTTGAACACTTCTATCCACACGGAGAAGCCGGGGC
Organism: Sparus aurata; assembly: GCF_900880675.1. NCBI lineage: Eukaryota > Metazoa > Chordata > Actinopteri > Spariformes > Sparidae > Sparus > Sparus aurata. Next base: position 36,051,885 of record NC_044188.1, on the reverse strand, counting down.
TGCGACTTGCAAACCACTGCTAGACGAGCGCTACAGAGCACAAATCGTCCAAAAGTGCATGTTGTCGGTCTCATATCTTTGACGTGAATCTCTGTACTCTTAAACAACTCATGTGTGGAACAGTATTAAGCATTTGTTCACGCCGAGCGGCTCGAGAGCGGCGTGGACACCGCTGTTAGTAGTTAGCTGCTAGTTAGCTTTTAGCTGTGAGCTGTAGCGCTAAGAGCATAGCGTCCAGGTTAACTGTTGACACATGTTACCACCGAGAGTGAGATACATGTCTGGGCTTTCCTATGAACCATTGTCGCTACTGGTGTTTGTATCACAGGTTGATCTGGACGTCTCACGATTTTCCACAGCTGATTGACCTCACGCTGAGCTCGGGCTGGATGTCAACGTACTCTGCAGACTGTTTGACCAGCAGGCTGTATGACAGTGTACAGTTTTCACACTGACCTAGCTTCAGCTTAATAACGATGTATGCGGCTCGGAACGATGGCTTTGAGCGACCATTTGAACAGTGCGGAATGAAAAATACCCAATGGTAACCGGTGTCACAAGGTAACCTGGACGCTGCGCTACAGCGAGCAGCTAACAGCTAACATAGGAGCTAAAAGGGGTCTCCACTCCGCTCTCGAGCCGCTCGGCGTGAACAAATGCCTCAGCCTGTTCCACCCATGAGTTATTTGAGAGTACAGACATTCACGACAAAGATATGAGACCGACAACATGCACTTTTGGACGATTTGGGCTCTGTAGCGCTCGTCTAGAATACACATATACATGACTTGGAGCGATGAGCAGAATGTTTTTCCTGGTTAGCGGACATGGCTGAGGACCCCTCTCTCTCCAGACGGGATTCTCAAACCACACCACCAGCACACCTGGGACCCTCGCAAGTTAAAATGAACGCCAGTCAAATTCATAACTAAACCAGAGCTACATGAACAAATGTCAACAACTGCAGCTAACAGTTAGCTGAGCGGGCTTGCTGGTAGCCAGCAACATTCCTGTAGCGCTGCTAGTAAGGCAGAAATAGTAGACCCTCATCGAGCACACTCCTGTAACCAATCATGCTCTTGACTGAGGTTAGGACCTCCTACCTCCTCATTTACATATGGACACAGAAATACAGAAATAAATATATGTAGGTGAACAGAAATGTATAAATAAAAAAAAAGCATTTATTCTTTTATTTATACTTTTATTTATTTATTTATACATTTATTTCAGCATTTATTTATTTATTCATTTATTTATGCATGTATTTATTTATGCATTTATGCATGTATTTATTTATTTATTTATTTATACTTATGTCATGTTTGGTCCTCCATAGATTTGATACTGTCAAATCCCACAACCTCTCCAACAGCATAGCTGGCCTCCTCCACTGAACAGCCGACATGCGGGGAAATCTTCCCCGACTGTCAACGGCAAACCAACACAAAAACTAAAATAAACAATACAATACAGTCAATACAAACAAAAAAACAGCTAACACAGTTTGAAACTCACTCACTCCGTAGGTCACTCACTCAAGCTCGCTCACGCTAACACATGGGCACACACACAGAGAGAGAGAGAGAGAGAGAGAGAGAGAGAGAGAGAGAAGCCGTTTTTATACTGGGCAGCAAGCCACCAATTTAGCTGCCTTCTTGGTGGCTAGGTCCGTGGATTTAAACAGTGGGCGGTAAATTGGTGGTCTGTTTTGGTCCTACAATTTGCCGCCTCGGGGGGTACACTTACTTCCGCCTCGACTGCTATCTAAATCCGAGGCATTTATGTGCCGCCAGTTGCTTGAGATGGGCAGAGGTGTCGATGATCTGCACTGTTGTGCGACCCACAGCTGGGGAGTTTTAAAACCAGGAAACAGCTGATCGCAGAAGTCAGTCCATCACTTGTTCTGCGGACGTCAAGATTAGCAACTGGAGAGGCGCTGAGATCCAGGAGATGCTAGCGTCTCCTCGGTCACTGTAGCTGTTTGGTTGTGTCCGCTTGTTGATGTAGCGGCAAGCTACGAACGGTCGCTATTTTCAAATTAAAAGCCCCCCGCTAAGAACCCAGTTCTAAACTCAAATGGGGTGCATTGTAAAGCTCTTATTTTAAGGGCAAATTCGGTGTCACTGTTCACTGCCCAACTTCGTGCTTTACGTCACATCACTTGTTTATGCCTACCCCAGTGGCGGCTTTTGGAAAAGGAGGAATATTACGCCTCCCTTTTAGAAAGACAAGGCGGCACATTGCAGCCCTTACCTTCGAGCAAATGTGCCGCCTTTTCTATCTAGAGAGAGAGAGAGAGAGAGAGAGAGAATAACTAAGCAGCGGGGTCATCATGTCCATTTATATTTAAATTTGAGTGTTTGACCCCTGAAGTCCTCCTGCAGCAGTGCTCTCTCTGAGTCTCTGTCTTTGTCTGAATGGATTCATGAGGCGGGAAGCTGTTTGTTCCCACTGCCCTCATTAACATTTCACAGCCCCCTCTCTCACTTCCTTGTCCTCTTTTTTGCACAATTACACACACACACACACACACACACACACACACACACACACGGATTTATGCAGTCTGATGGTAACCATGGGCTCTAAGTGTCTGACAGGCAATTTAAAAACACTGCAAGAGGAGTTCCTCCCCTCCCCTCCTCTTCCTCCTCCTCTCATGCTCTCTCTCGTTCACACTTGTTCTTCACTAATCTCCATCTTAGCTGCTGAAAATCTCTGTACACTACAAGTAGTTATCTGATTATAGGACAACAGAAATCTGTCCATCTGCTAAGTGTGCTGTAAATTTTACATGTGGTGTGATGAGCAAGTCTTTTGAACTCATCTGATAATGAAAACCTGCAGGAATGAAAACCTTATATCAACTTTGGAGGTCAGAACTGTATTATGGTGTTGGACACCAATAGTAATGCTGGAACTCTGCTAATGCACTACTAAAGGCAAACTAGATTGCTCTGGCCATCACTGTATGTCATGTCATGTCCCCCCAGGCGCTTGCATGGGATGCAGTAAGTCTCCTTTTGATAGAATAACTGAGCTCCATCAGACCTGGGACCTGCTGACCAACAGCCTCTTGAACGAAATGTGCATTAGAATGTATAAAATAACAGATGAATAAAATCAGGGCTGCCACACAGACACTTAAAGGACTGAATAAACGTTTCATCCCTGTTTATACAGATAAACAGTATCACCGGTAACACAGTCACCTGATAGCTGGTTACTGGTATGTTGCTGCCTGATTTAAAGGGATATTCGGGTGTAACTTTAATCCGTGGTTTAACACACAGTGACACCAAGTAAGACCCCCTCTCGAGAGATCAAGTTTTCCGACCGCTAACTTATGTCATTTTAGCAACCTCAGAAAAGGCCGCACGGTAACAGGGATGGGACATATGCTTGAGCAACATTCTTGGTATCAAACGAAGAGGTGATATAAGGTGTTATAATTATCAGTCTTTTCTTTTAAGTGTCCTTTTAATCAAACATTATTTTTTGCTGGATGAGAAAATATTTTGTAATTTATCGTTTTTTTGACATCAGAAGAACATATTTGTGTTGACAAGATATTAGATCTTTATCTTGTTCACAAATAAACAATCTTCCATACAAGACACTAAGCTTGTGCATGAGGTTAGATTATGATACTTTAACAATTAATGTGTGAAAATACTGTTAAATGCAAATTATAAAACATAAACATTATTACCTACCTTGTGAAGAGGTTATTTTATTAACAATTTTGTCTTCTTATAATTATTGCAGAATGTAGTAATAAGACATGATATGCTTATTTTTCTCAAATATATCTTAATGATAGAGTCAAAATAAAAATAGGCCTTAACCTAAAGAGTCCAAATTGCTGTTGATCAACTGAGCTCAAGATAGAAAGTTGATGTCATTGCTGAACTGTTAACATGGTCAACTGGGTGGACCCAGTTTGCAGTGGGCACTGGTCAGAAGGCTCCCTGGCATCCACTTCCACTACCATGGCAACTCTCCCCAACTCCCCCACAGACATTCATTCATACCCGTGGCTAGCAGAGAAGTTGGAAAGAAAAACAAGCCTGATGGACAAGCTGAACAACTGACTGAGACAGGGGTGAAATAATAGTCAGTTTGTTAGTCCCTCCCACACTTGATCTAAGGAAGAGGTTTGTGTTTGTGTGTGTGTGTGCCTGCCCTCTGGGAAAGTGCATGCAAGTGTGAAACTGTACAGCAGCACTAAATTTCAGCCAGTGTTTTTTCAGCCACTGAAATGCCATTAATCTTGGATGCTTGCCTGTTTGTTTGAAATGGATTATAAGGCTCCACAACTTATAAGTTTTGGACCTGAACCCTGAGATCACTCCAGCAAGGGCAGAGAGGTAGTGGAGAGGTAGAGAGGTAGTGGAGTGGAAGAGGGAAGCAAAAAAAAGCTTGTTCGGCTGAAAATGTCTTACATTGAAAATTTACATTCAGCGACTCCTCAAACCTCAAGGTAATGAATAGAACAATTTAATTTAATTAAAACACAACAGAACAACATTAATATATATATATATATGTATATATATATATACATATATATATATATATATATATATATATATATATATATATATATATATATATATATATATATATGTACATATATATATGTACATATATATATATATATATAATCTATTTAAAAATTTAGCCATCAATACAAGGCCAGCTGACTTGCTATCTTGCAAGGATCATACAAGCTGGCTTACATAACATAATAATAACAGCTGTTTAAAGTTTTGTTCCGATTAATTCGGCGCTACCCATGCCAGCCGTAGTAAGTAACGCACTTCTGGTCATTTTCACAAAAATAAAACACCCGTTGTAAAGAAAACCATAAGGATAGAATTTGCGCTTTTATTTTATAAACAGGAAGCGAACCTCCCCTCGCTATGGCTAACTTGAAACCGCCGTAACTCTGTTTTAAATTACGCTATAGCGCCGGTAACATCAGGTTTTAAAGCTTTTTCGTGTGAGAAAGTAGCCGTTTAGTTCCCCGTTGTGCCGCCAGTTTATCCAAATAACGCTTGTTTGCACATTTGCTCCGACGTGGTGGGAGAAGTCCAGACCAGCCGCACCTGTAGCGGAGCGGCGGAGCAGCCCAGCCCGGGTCTGTTGAGGTGATCTGCGGTCAAACACCGTCATACTGGTAGAAGAACACGAGCCGATTAATTTACCTGCAGCTTTTTGGAGATTAAACACGTGCTGGATAGCTTCATTGCGGAAGATACATGTAGGTCTCATAGATGAAAATAAACATCTGTGGCAGCTACGTTAGTGTATGAAAAGTGTAAAATGTAAATAGCATCCGACAGTGTGCAGAGAAACAGACAACAAGTGCGCACATCGATGTCAAGATTTTCCCGTTTTTCAAGGGGGGCGGGGGCCGGTGTTGGCGGGGCGGGCCGCCCCTCCAACAGAATGGTTGGGGAAACACTGTGGTGGTTAGCTGCAGTTCTCAGTGCCAGTTTTTAGGGCCCGAGCAGGTAGACCTGCGAGGTCCCTATTGTAATTGGAAGGAAAGAAATTTTCTTCTCCAAGTTTGACTGCAGTTTTGGATGCCTGCACATACCCAAAAACTCACCAAATTTGGAATATACATCACATCCGGCGAAAATTACAATCCTGCATTGTCACTGGGCGTGGTCGTGACCTGCAGGCTCTGTAGCGCCCCCTAATGTTCTTCCCTGCCTTCCACATGCGCGTAGACAAACGAAATTCGGTACGCAGATTCCTCATGACCAGACGCACAAAAAAGTCTCGGGGGACCATACTGTCACTCCAACAGTAAGTCAGCCATTTTTATATGTGGCGGCATTTTTGTCCAAATCATGCCTACTTTGAAAATTATCTTGTCCTAGAGCTTAAACACCACAGTCTTCACATTAACTCAATTATCATCTTCATGCCTTGAAGAATAAAAGTTATGGAAATCTTTCAGCTGCGACATACTCTAGTGGGCGCGGCGATGGAAACCATTTTTTCCCCTCGCGGTCAAACATCAAGGCTTTATAACTTTAACATACAATTTCCTATCCACACCAAACTGCTCATAAGTGTAGAGGCTGTCTCCCCGAATAAATCTCAGCATCAATACTAAGTCGGCCATTTTGCTTTTGGCCGCCATTTTGAAATATTGCCAATCTTCGTACTTAAATTATCTCTTCCTACAGATGTAACACCACCGACTTCACAGTCACTCAGTATCATCCTCTGACCTTGAAGATGAAAAGTTATGGAAATCTTTATCCTAAGTCATACCTTCTGGCTGTGGCGGTGCCCGCCATAAAAATCCTTTGTCATGAAGCATCGAGTCCTAATAACTTCTTCATACAATTTCCTATCTCGGCCAAATCTCTCAGGAATCTAGAGGGAGTCGCCATGAATAGATCTGTGCATCAATACTGTGTCATATCCATAGCGCCACCCACTGGACACAGGAAGTCAGACAAACATCATCCGATTGACATGACGTTCACTGCTTGTTTTCTCCCCGTCATGACATGCTTGTAACAGGTGAGCGCGCAGTCCGACAACGCCGCAGCCCGACGCACGCGGACTGCGACGGCCCATTCATCACTGCTCGCAGTTTTAATTTTCTCAGTTTTTCATGGACATGTACCCTCAAGGGTTAGAACAGTTTATGAGTGCACTAATCACTTTTTCTAAACAAAGGGCCAGCAACATAAAAAGCGAAATTCATTTCAGAGCTCAGACTCGAGGATGGATTGTTACCAAGTTCAAATGTCAGAGCTAAGAGCTTTTGCCATTGCTGTATATTGCTGTTTATTTTGGAGGTTAATCTGTTGAACTTTGTTGGCATGTCCCTTGACTACTGTGAAAAGTATCTATTGTGGCTCCATGGTCAGTCTGTTGAACTAACTGAACTGAAGTATTACCACTTTCTCCGGCATATGTGGCTAGGGTCAATTGAAGCACTGGAGCAATGTCGAAGCATTTAGCATTTAGTAGACAATCAAGAGAAAACGTTGATGAACATTAATCCAATTAAATAACCAAATTAGTAGATTAGATGTGGGCAACTGTTTTATCACAGTTATCTTTGTGGAACATATCACTACAAACGCGGCGGTCTCTGTTGTCAGCGTTACACAAAATCTCTGTCTGTTCTGTGAGCTTTATCAGTTTGTGTATATTGGGAGGCTCACCACATTGTTCTGACAATAGAGCAGACCAAAGCCTAAGGGGCCGTCCACACAAACGAAAACGATCTTTTTTCCTCCGTCTTCCTCGGCATCGTACCAAGAATATTTGCGTCCAGACAGATCCACTGAAAACGACCAAAAACGCTGTAGTTCATATTCCAGGCCTATAGGTGGTGCTTGACATTCACCAAAAACGGAGAGGAAGAGACGCAGCATGGGCATGCAGCTTGCGCGCTGTAAACAAACAGACAGTAGATGGAGAAACCGGACACAAGAAGAAGAAGATGAAAATGGCTAGTGCAAGGAAACCAGAGTCGTTCGTGTGGACCATTAATGAGGTCGAACTGCTACTGCGACTCACACTCAACTACAAGGCGAGTAAGTTAAAAAAAAGGCTCAATATCTTCTGCAGCACGAACACAAGCAGGTAGTCCACAATTGTTGTTGTTGAGGTGAAGGGATGGGGCGATGGCATCATTGTTTTGGAAAGTATGCGGATTCGCTGTCCACATGAAAACGGGTGGGCTGCGTTTTCGGATTTTTCCGCCCTGAGACCCGTTTTCAAAAAAGTGCATTTTCAGGCACTGCATTTTCAGGATCCGTGTGGATGGTCGGCCAAAACGATGCACTACATGTGCGTTTTCGCAAAAGACCGTTCTCGTCTGGACGGCCCCTAAATAAGGCCTCTTTGCACTAACAAAGCCTGGTAAACAAAGGAAAGAGCATAGTGTTCCCGACCCTACTGTCCAAAAGGTGGTGCTGGTTGTCACAGTCTCCCCAGGCGGGAAAAGTTTGGTCTCCCATTGTCTGAAGGCACACCTGAACACTATGTCACTTCCGCGCAGCGACCAGATACACAGAGATCCTCAAAAACAGCTGTATGTCCATTTTATCGCAGTTGCATTCCTATCCCTCTTTCTCTCTCTCTCTCTCTCTCTCTCTCTCTCTCTCTCTCTATCCACTAACGCACATGAACACACACTCACGCATACATTCGGGTGGCATCTTGGTTGCATTTCAGGAACATGAGAGACTGCAGCATTCTGTGACCTAAACGTGCATGATGGGGTCTCATTATGATGCCTCCTCTGCTAAAAACCCTCTCATCTGGTGCAGAGGATGTGGGAACTGACAGCACCTTCAGTGCCAAGTTGTGGAGTTGTGGGTATCTGTCTTGGTTTTTGTACCAGAACACATGTGCATTGTCAGTATCAGTGTCCTGTATGGCATCAAAGTATTTGCTTATCTGTGTTCTGATGCTGGAACCCTGGCCTGAGCTGTGGTTTTTGTGAGCTTTGTAGCGAGTTAGAAGGCGTGGGCATTTGACTGGAGGTGAATCACTGGATGGATCTCCATCTGTGGCTCCGCACTCACCTTTGCTGTCCATCAGGTTCTCATCCTTGGAGATCAAAGTTTCTGAAAAATACAAGTAAATGAAAGAAACTTGCTAAATTAGACAGAAAGACACATAATGATACAGTGTCAGCAGGTATCAAATAATTAACTTGTCTGACAATATGTTGTTTAGAACAAGCATATTACCTAAAGGTGAATTACAAAGACAGTATCAGAGTTTTACATTATGAAATTAAAACCTAAGAAATTCCACTACAAGGCTCCTTCAGAATTTTTCTCTCTATGTAAAATGTACCTGTCAGTGTTTTCTTCAGATGAAGTCTGAAGTTCTTGATTGATCCTATTTGTAACATCTAGATCCACCCAGTTTCATCCAAACTGTGGGTCAAGCATTGTGGCCAAAAAGTAAACATTGTGGCTGAAAGGTTCCTCTCCACCACTGACTTTGGTCATGTCTGTTTAGGCAAAGATTCCACTGAATCTTCTTATCAGGGACTGACGAAGGGCCTTTACTATTGGCCGACACTGTATTTGTGTCTCCTCCATCTTCACACGGTGTGTATGCAAGTCTAGAACAGTCGGTAACACCAGACTAATGGTAACTGCTTTCTCTCCCTCTGTCAGGTCTTTTGCCTTAGAGAATGGCGTGAGAATTGAAGTTAATTCCTAAAGCTTGTTCCATTCACGAGTGCTGAATACCACTTCTTCATAATCCTTGCTTCACATTTCAGTCAGAACTTTATGGTCCAGAGCTGTGAGGGCCTACATTTGTTTGAAAGTGCTGTTTCAGCGAGTGTTGTTTGCAGTTGAAATAGTCTTAGTAGAGTCAAATGCAGCCTCAAACTTGTCTCTGAACTGTGAGCTGCTGTGCAACAGAGTTGAGAAGCGTGATGTTTTGGCAATGGCGAGAGAGACGGCTCTAACTTCCTTCATGCCGTCATTCACAACTAATTGCAGGGAGAGAGCAAAACAAGAAATACATTCACCTGATGACCAGGGTGGCTCTGTGTCTTCCACAGGATTCATGTCCTCCCACAGGTGCTCTTATTCAAGGTTTTCCTCCTCACTTTCGCTGTCATCTGACTGCTGTTGTGGCATGCGAACTTTAAAAGCACACTTCATATTAACAGCATTGTCTGTGACAATATAACCGATCTGCTGACGGATACCATATTCTTCTGTGATCTCGTCAAAGGCAGAGGAAATCTGCTCTCCACTATGTCTGCCTGGGAAACGTCTACAGTCCAGCAAGTAGGATTCAAGGGCATAGCACTCCTTTGACTTGTTGCACAAATGAGCTGTTACTCCAAGGAAGGAGTGAAGCCTGCGATCAGACCAGATGTCAGTAGTTAAGGACACTGTTGATTTTTTCTTCAGCTTCTCCAAAATAGTCCCCTTAACTTGCTTTACCAAAACTGGTATGTATTTCTCAGTAATTGTTCTTCTTGAGATTGGTGTGTACTTGTTATCCACAGTCTCAAGAAAGTGTTTAAAATTTTCATTGTCCACAAGGGACAGTGGCAGACAACACCCAATTATCAAATCTTTGACAATGGCCTCACTGATGGCTTGCTGTCATGGGGAATGTAGAATGTAGGGCTGCACTTTCTGGGCAAAGGATGGGAGAGTTGGCTGTGTAGCATCTGCCTGTTGTCCTGCCTTATAGTCCAGGAACCTGAAATTCAGGAGGAAATAAAATGATTAGGTGAAACAAACACCAAGAGAGAATTCTCAGAAATAATTGTTAAAGTTGTGCAGAGAGAAAAAGTGTCAAAGCCTGTCAAGTTGCCTAATTGATGTGCAATTATTAAAAAAATATAATTTCTCCACTTAAAAGTACACTTAATTAAAATATTTTACCAATTTTACAATTTCTTAAAAAAAAAGATTAGTAAAGTGAAGTGATTTAATTTATTTCCAGTTTAATTTGAATTAATTTAGTTGTTTTTTTAATTTATCAACTTTGTTTGCCTTAAGATTTTCGGTGTAAGCCGTGTTAGGTGCTTTTGATGAGAACTAAAAGAATATAAATGAATAACTGTTGCAAGACTTTTGAATATTGATGTTATCAAACTTTTACATGTGTTAATAGTCCAATTCAAATAGTTAAGGAAATTATCAGTGACCCCAGTAAGGACATTTTTTGAAAAGTTACTGCAAAACATTTATAGATTTTTTTCAAAGCATGTTATCCATCTCTAAAATAGTATAATTCCAGGAACATTTAAAAACTTACATCTAAAAATGTTTTCAGAACATTTGGGCATAATGTTCTAACAGGGCTTTTAGTAAACATTTTAAGGTTATCACTAAACATTTTTGTAATGTTTATAGAGAACGAAGAAAACTTCCCGCTGAGAACATTAGGGCATAACGTTAAAGCAATGTTGTCACTGAACATTTTAAGGAGGTTGTCACAAAACATTTTTCTAATGTTTTTAGAGAACGTTATCCTCGAACATTCTGGGAACTTAGAACGAGATATTTGGGGCGGCTGTAGCTCAGCCAGCAAGTAGAGCAGGTCGTCTGGTTGCTGGTTCGAATCCTGGCTCCCCCGGGCTGGGTTGAGCTGCGTGTCGAAGTGTCCTTGAGCAAGATACTGAACCCCAAATTGATCCTGATGTGCAGTTGGCACCTTGCATGGCAGCTTCCGCCATCAGTGTATGAATGTGTGTGTGAATGGGTGACTGTGGCATGTACTGTGAGTACTGGAATGCAAGTCCATTTAAAGAAAACGTCCCGCTGAGAACATTTTCAAGAACATTAGGGCATAACATTCAAACAATGTCGTCAGTGAACATTTTAAGGAGGTTATCACAAAACATTTTTGGAATGTTTTTAGAGAACGTTGTCCTCGAACACTTTGGGAACTTAAACGAAAATTTCCCACGAGAATGTTTTCAAGAATATTAGGGCATAACGTTCAAGCAATGTTGTCACTGAACATTTTAAGAAGGTTATCACAAAACATTTTTAGAGTTTAGTTTTTAGAGAACGTACGCCTCGAACATTCAGGGACATTTAGAACGAGATGTTTGGGGCGGCTGTAGATCAGTGGGTAGTGCAGGTTGTCTAATGATCAGAAGGTCACTGGTTTGAATCCCAGCTCCCCAGGCTGGGTTGAGCTCTGTGTTGAAGTGGCCTTGAGGAAAATTCTGAACCCAAAATTGCTCCTGATGTGCAGTTGGCACCTTGCATGGCAGCCTCCATCATCAGTGTGTGTGTGGTAAGTACTGGAAAAAGGCGCTATATAAATGAAAGTTGATTTTTTTTTTTTAAACGTCCCGCTGAGAACATTAGGGCCTAACGTTCAAGCAATGTTGTCACTGAACATTTTAAGGAGGTTATCACAAAACATTTTTGGAATGTTTTTAGACAACGTTATCCTCAAACATTCTGGAAACTTAACGAAAACTTCCCACTGAGAACGTTTACAAGAACATTAGGGCATAACGTTCAAGCAATGTTGTCACTAGTGTTGCACAGTAAACCAATACTAGAAAGGTACCGCGGTACCCAGCCGTTTAGAACAATACTTTTCCATGTTTTATTAGTATCGGTACTTTATGAACTTAATGCGACAGCGGTGCAGCGTGTCTGTATGCAGCTTCTCTCTGCTTCCTCACTGCCTGCAGCCGGAGTGGGCGTGGTCCCACAGTGACGGACAGTCAAGCCTGATTTATGCTTCTGCGTCACAGTGCCGTAGCCTGACGTGCGCCTCCAAAAAATCCTGACTACGCGTCACGTCGTCGCGTCGAGACGCGAACGACAAGGACTGCGATTGGTCCGCTCAGAACGTGATTTCCGGCAGTTGCTTTTCCGGTCAACAGTATAACAACACCGCCACCGCATTTGTTGTTCAATATCCCCGAGCTCCATCTCCAAAAACACCCGCTCCATCTCAGTTGCCATTGTTTACTGTCTGACCGGAAGAAAACCAAGGAATCCGATATGAACCCCCCGAAACCAAACAAAGACACAGACACACCCCCCTAGCCACTTGGCGGAACAACGCATTCCCTCGACGCAGAACTACGAATGCTCAATGACGGCGTAGGGTCGACGACGTAGCTACGCCGTCGCCGCGATGCAGAAGCATAAACCAGGCTTCACAGAGCAGAGCAAGACAGACGTTTTGGCGCCTTTGGTCATTACGAATTTAAAGCATCGTTTACAGACGGGCGTTGTGGTGTCCGTGGGCTTGCCCTTATTGTCGGCAACGTAAGCGAAATATTTCCATATTTCGCTCCGTGCATCGGCTTTTCCAACACGCCTAGGACGGTCGGGGGGAGCACTCATGCCACTTTCATGCTGATTTGTTCAAAGAGCTGCAGGTAGCGATATATGACATAAACATCCTCCGGATGGAAGTCAGGCGAGGTTTTTGTTGTGACAAACAAACTATTTTCACCATCAGAGTAACAGGAGGCAGTCAGGGGTAAAGCTAACTGTTTAACAGTCCGATGTGGTTCCACACATCTCTGTATGCAAACACAACGTTCACACTGGTAACATGAACTTAACCGTAACATGCGCTGGAGTTCACAAGTATGCTGATCAACAACACCACTTATAATTTATCTATTTTAAGTCAATCAGTACTAGTAATATAATCATAGCATGTACATTTTTGTCAATAATTTATGATAACTATTGTTATTTATGTTATTAGAAAAGGTCTGATTAGAGCACAGACCTCCACCAGGTCTGGGCCATTTGTGTTGTACTTTAGTGGACTAATGTAGTTTGCAGGCTAATAATCCAGGGTTTGAATTTTATCAACATGAAATGCAAATTCCCCCTTTGTGGGATGAATAAAGTATTATCTTATTTTATGAATTGCCAGACTTACAGGCAATGTCATTTATGGTCATTATTTCTATGATGAATAAAATTGTAGTTAATGTGCTGTTAATTTTTTAAGACACTTGTCTTCTTGGGTACAGATACAGATAATTTTAAGTTCCACATTCTGTCATCTAAAATTTATGCCATTACTTGTGATGATGTTTTAGTTTTTCGCCGTGGTATCGTTTCAGTATCGTGATCGAGATATTTTAGGCAGGTATAGTACCGAAGTCACAATTTTGGTATTGTGACAACACTAGTTGTCACTGAACATTTTAAGGAGGTTATCATAAAATGTTTTTGGAATGTTTGTAGAGATGGTTATCCTCGAACATTCTGGGAACTTAATGAAAACTTCCCGCTGAAAACATTACGAGAACATTCTCAGTAACATTCTCAGAACATTTTTGGAACAATAAATTGCTAGCTGGGCTGTCTTTATGCTTCCTTTCAAGGTGATGGTAAAAGTTTGACGTCGTTCCAGCTGTTTCGGTTAGCAGAGCATTGCAAAATTTGCCGAGTGTTTTCGTTTACTTTTACAAATAAACTCCTTGTGGAGTGTAAAACCACTACCAGTGATTTGAAGCCATTAGCTGGTTTTCAGAGGGTCCTCTTTCACTCTCATCAGTAAGGCATGGACAAAAAGCCTATCAGCAGTCTTGACCGGTCTCGTTAAATAAAAAAAAAAAAACGAGTCTGCCCAGTCTGAGACTGAGACAAGACCGAGTAAAAATGCCCTCGATTCCAAGACGAGACCAAGACCCTCAAAAAATGGTTTTGAGACTGGTCTCGAGACCAAGACCGATCTCGAGTACTACAACACTATCTATTGGAATAGAAAAGAAAAAACAAACTTCAGGCACTCATGTGAATCAGAAACAAAAATAAATAAATTAGATTATAAAGCCTATATTTGAAAACAGCCTACATATAGAACAATAAAACATTGACCAGTTTCGGCCTTGAAGGTCTTCATCAGGGTGCAAAATGGTGGACAAGGATGAAGTAAACATTTTATAAACTTGGCAAGGGATGTCACACAATCTTAATCAAGTGAATGCAGATGGTGAAATCAAAGAATCCCATGTTGTGGATAACGTGATAAAGAGTATCCTGCAGTAAGATGAGAAAAAATGCATCACATTACATGCATCACATGAACACATCTCCAAAAAGATTGAATCCATTATTTAAATGACTTGACCTTCGATATAATTCTAATGCAAAGAAATATGGGGTAGTCCTTACTCTGCGTTCTGATCGCATATTTGTGTTCTATCCTTAAGGCGTGTCCTGGTGGATCCTGCATAAAAACTGTTACCTGGGCACTAAAGACTTTACACGGGAGAAGTGGTTGTGTTGTGCAAACAAGTAAAGGTACCTAAGAGTTTCTAAACCACATGTCCTCTTTACAGGCTGGTAGATAACTCTGTACCAATTTTTCTTTTTCTTTTTTGATGCAGAGCTTCTGTTTTAAAAGGGCTCTACTTAAGGCATACAAGTTTTCAACTTTGTCATGAAAGAAAAGGAGTCATGTGAGACATTAGTCCTTATACTTGCGCAAAAAAATTGACTCACATTTTCCAGCAACAACCTCAACTAGACTGTAAATGTATAGTTTTTTTTTTTTCTTCATTGTTTTTATTGCAGTTTTTGTTTCATTCGACAAAACAGTGTCTACAAAAACTAGACACACAACAAAAGAAACACAAAATGTACACAACAGCTCTTACATGAGAGATGAACATATGGCATAATACAAGAGGTGGTGGGTCAGGCTTACAGTACCCGAATGTCGTTCAAGCGCACAACAGTCCCTGTAATAGAATAGAGGAAAGGTCCGGTCCGATATAGTCCAAAAATGGGCGCCACACTCTGTAGAATTGATCTATGCTGTAATGTATGACGTTGGTAAGATATTCTAGAGGGATCAGTTCAAAAATTATTTTACGCTAACCACAGACAGAGAGAATCTTGTCGCTGACCCACTGCAAGAGTATATTTTCCCTAGCTGCAAAGGTTAGAATATTATACAATCTTTTGTTGACTGCTGTTTTTAGACGGTCACTTGGAAGACCTAGAATCAGGGACAGGGGATCCATTTCTATATTAAAGGAGAACTTCGGTCGATTTAAGCATGCAGCTTCATTGCTCAAGCTACCCTTGACTTGCCAGTACCGAAGACGCAAACACATTTGGTCCAACCATTACAGAGCTCCGTGAACGGAGATTTAGCATTGACAGCTAACAGCATGGGGTCAGAACTTTACACTGTGTTTTAAGCGTTTTAACATGCTCCAAATCTCACACCAAAAGTTATGCAACATCAGCAGACACCTTACAACACAGCACTGTAGCATGTATGACTCAAAATGAATAAAAAAGTAGTTAAAACAGTGTGTTTGTGCAAGCAGCTACCTACTGGTTTGTTGACATCCGTGTCTTCCGGTAGCTAGACCAAACTAGTATATCCATCGAGTGTGCACTTAACAGGCTTAACAGGCTATTGTAAGGCTCATGGCTCATGACAGGCTGTAACATGGACATGTACATTATGAACAGAAACACGAAAATGCTGGAATATGTTTCCGTCTCCGCCAGTGAGGGAGTAAGCGCACGCTCGACGGATTGACTAGTTTGGTCTAGCGGAAGACGCCGATGTCAACAGTTATGTGGTTGCTTGCACAAACACACTGTTTTAACTACTTTTTTAGTCATTTTGAGTCATACACGCTACAGTGCTGTGTTGTAAGGTGTCTGCTGATGTTGCATAACTTTTGGTGTGAGATGTGGAGCATGTTAAGATGCTTAAAACACACACACCCCATGCTGTTAGCTGTCAATGCTAAATCTCCTTTCACGGAGCTCTGTAATTGTTGGACCAACTGTGTTCGCGTCTTCGGTACTGGCAAGTCAAGTTAGCTTGAGCAATGAAACTGCATGTTTAAATCGACCGATGTTCTCCTTTAATGTGAAATATTCTCTCCAATTCACTTATAATTTCAACCCAATATCTTTGAAGTTTATGACAAGACCAAAAACAATGAGTTAAAGTTCCCACATCAGTTTAACACTTGAGACATAGAGGGGAAATAGAGCGGTTGAAGAGGTGCCTGCGATGAGGGGATATATGTAATCTGTGTAAAATCTTAAGTTGTATTTCTCTTGTTCGAGTGCAAATTGAAATCTTTTTTGCAAGAGACCAAATGGTATCCCACTTCTTCATCTATGGTCCCTCTCCCACACACCTCCGACCCCTTGCACAACAGTAGTAGAAAGACCATTAAGTACATGGTAAAATGAGCTCAGAGACACTTTCAACTGTTGCTGAAACAGAATTTTCTCAACAGCAGATATTTCAGGGTGATCAATAAGGGTTGTGCTATGAATGATATAATGCCTTATTTGCAAAAAGCGAAAGAAATCTTGTTTGGCCAATTTGTAACTGTTAGTAAGCTGTTCAAATGACATAAGTTTATTATCTGAGAAGAGGTCACTGAGACATTTAATATTCTTATTAGACAACTGTTGAAAACAGGGGTCTGAAGAACCTGGGGGAAAAGCAGGATTATTTATATTTGGGGTAAAGATGGATGTTATATTCGATCTTCCCTGGAGACGGCGGACAAGCCGCCATGCTTTTAGAGTGTTGACTGTTACAGGATTTGTACAGAAGGTTTTAATTTCTTTAAAATTATTACAAAATAATAGGTCACTTAGTTTGCACTGTGATAATGCTGTCTCAATATCCAACCAAATTGAAGTTTTACCCTTAACCCAGTCATTTACAAATCTTAAATGGGCACGGAGTTGATAAATTTTAATATTAGGTAAGTCCAAGCCACCCATTGAACTTGGTAGATGTAAATACTGCCATCTTAAGCCTAGGTCTACGCTTGTTCCAAATAAAAGAGCTGAGCCATCCATTTATGTCCTTCAATACCCTTTTAGAAAACAAAATAGGGATCATTTGGATAGGATACAATAGCCTGGGCAACACATTCATTTTGACCAGGGAAATGCGTTCCAACCAGGAAACAGGAAGTGACGTCCAACGCTCTAGGTCCTGCTTAATTTTACAAAATAAGGGTGCAAAGTTGGCTTTGTATAGTTGATCAAAGGATGGGGTGATGATGATTCCCAAGTACACAAACCCATTGGGAGACCATTTGAAAGGAAAGGAAGGAACAGTAGTTGGTATTGTTGAAAGAGTACCAAGAGGCATGGCCTCTGATTTAGCCAAATTGATTTTATAGCCAGAGAAACAACTAAATCTGTCAATCACATCAATGAGACTTGGTATGGATGTTTCAGGGTCAGTCAAAAGGATTAAAACATTATCCGCGTGTAAGGTTATTTTATGACACTGCTGACTGATCTCTAAACTACGTATTGTAGATGTCACCCTTGTGGCCTCAGCAAGTGGTTCTATGGCCAGAGCGAATAGGAGGGGCGATAAAGGGCAACCCTGTATAACCCCTCTGTGAGTGTTGAAGTAATCAGACCTGAATCCATTAGTCAGGACTGCTGCCTGTGGACTAGAATAGATAATGTTGACCCATTTTATAAAGTTATCCCCCAAACCAAATTTACCCAGTGTATACAGTAAGTAAGACCATTCAATTTGGTCAAATGCTTTCTCTGCATCAGGAGAAAGCACCAGACCATTAATAGATTTTTATTTAAAGGCTAGGATAGCGTTCAACAAACGTCTAACATTGCTATTGCATGGCTATGGGCCTGTAGGATCCGCAAAAGTCAGGACACTTCCCTTTCTTTAGAATTAAGGAAATATTGGCCTCCCTCAATGTCTGTGGGAATTCTCCTGTAGTGAAGGAATGGTTGCACATATCAAGAAGAGGTTCAACAAGGATTTTTTTGGAACTGTTTATAAAATTCACAACAGAAGCCGTCAGGTCCTGGTGACTTTTTGTAATGTTATAATAGCTTTGGTCACGTCAGTTTTAGTTATGGGACTATTAAGGGCAGTCTTCTGCTCTTCTGACAAATTTGGTAAGTCGAATTGAGCAAAGAAATTGTGCATTAGTTGCTCCCCCTCTGGAGCTTGTTCGGAAGAGTACAGGTTTTTGTAAAAATTCTTAAAACTGTTATTTATCAGTTTATTCTCGTGTACCTTATGGCCTTTTTCATCAGATACAGCTGCAATGGTGTTAGATTCTGCACGCTTCTTAACGTAGTACTCCAGACATTTACCCACTTTATCTCCATGCTCATAAAACCTCTGTCTAGTATACTTCATTTTCTTCTCTGCATCTCTAGTAAGAAGGCAGTTCAGCGCTGATCTGAGTGTAGTGATTTCTTGCCACAATGGTGGTGACGGAGAGGCAATATATGCTTTTTCTTCCTTCATCAATTCACTCTCTAAAGATTTTTGTTTCTCCAGTCTTTGGCGCTTCTTTATCAGAGGGGTGGGTACACCTCCAAGCATCAATAAGCCCAAACTCCTCACATAGAGCATGGAGTGTGTTGGCCTGAGGAGAGGGGGGTGCAGCACTATGTGGAAATTTGTCAGTAAGTGGATTTAAGTTAAAATCACCACCAACAATAATGGTGGAGTTAGAAAGGAATGGAGCTAAGTCCAGAAAAATTTTGGTAAGGAAGGTGGTGGGGTGGGCAGGTTCATCATCA
The DNA here is from genome assembly GCF_900880675.1 of Sparus aurata. Lineage (NCBI taxonomy): Eukaryota > Metazoa > Chordata > Actinopteri > Spariformes > Sparidae > Sparus > Sparus aurata. The sequence goes on along the minus strand of NC_044188.1, from coordinate 36,032,830 downwards.
GTGATGTGCACAGGGGGGGGGGCAGGGGGGATGTTCGCGCGCTGAAGTGCCCTCTTGGTAGCCAAAAACGCGTGCTAAACTGCCCTCTTGGGTGGAAAAAACACACTAAACTGCCCCCTTGGCTGGTTAAAACATGATAAACTGCCCTCTTGGTTGGCAAAAACGTGTGCTAAAGTGCCCTCTTGGGAGGCAAAAACGCGTGCTAAAGGTCCCACCTGGTTGGCAAAATACAACTGCCCTCTTGGGTTGCAAAAATGCGTGCTAATGTGCCCTCTTGGGAGGCAAAAACGTGTGCTAAAGTGCCCTCTTGGGAGGCAAAAACGCGTACTAAAGGTCCCACCTGGTTGGCAAAATACAACTGCCCTCTTGGGAGCCAAAAACGCGTGCTAATGCGCCCTCTTGGGAGGAAAAAACACTTGCTAAAGGTCCCACCTGGTTGGCAAAATACAACTGCCCTCTTGGGTGGCAAAAACGCGTGCTAATGTGCCCTCTTGGGAGGCAAAAACGCGTGCTAATGCGCCCTCTTGGGAGGGGTCCCACCTGGTTGGCAAAATACAACTGCCCTCTTGGGGAAAAGTATTCACCCCACTTTACTCTGATACACTTAAATAAAATCCAGTGCAACCAATTGCCTTCAGAAGTCACCCAATTTAGTAAATGGAGTCCACCTGTGTGTAATCTAATCTCAGTGTAAATACAGCTGATCTGTGAAGGCCTCAGAGGTTTGCTAGAGAACATTGTTGAACAAACAGCATCATCAAGCCCAACCAGACAGGTCAGGGATAAAGTTGTGGAGAAGTTTAATAAAGCATGGTTAGGATATGGAAAAATATCCTAAGCTTTGAACATCTCACAGAGCACTGTTCAATCCATTGGATGGGAAGATGGATGGAGCCAAATACAGGACAATCTTGGAAGAAAACCTGTTACAGTCTGCAAAAGACTTGAGACTGGGTCGGAGGTTCACCTTCCAACAGTACAACGAGCCTAAACATACAGCCAGAGCTACAATGGAATGGTTTAGATCAAAGAATATTCAATATTCATTCATATTCAAGTCCAGACCTAAATCCAAGTGAGAATCTCTGGCAAGACTTGAAAATTGCTGTTCACAGACACTCTCCATCCAATCAGACTAAACTTGAGCTATTTTGCAAGAAGGAATGAGCAAATATTTCAGTCTCTATATGTGCATCGCTGGTAGAGACTTACCCCGAAAGACTTGCAGCTGTCATTGCAGGGAAAGGTGGTTCTACAAAGTGTTGACTCAGGGGGGTGAATACTTTTGCACACCACACTTTTCTGTTTTTTATTTCAAAAAAATGTTTAAAAACCATGTATCATTTTCCTTCCACTTCACAGTTATGCACCATTTTGTGTTGGTCTATCACATAAAACCCCATTAAAATACATTTACATTTGTGGTTGTAACATGACAAAATGGGGAAAAGTTCAAGGGGGGTGAATACTTTTGCAAGCCACTATGTCCATGCTTCATCATTTCTTTTGAGGTGTCAAATAAATATTTTAAATGTGTATTGTTCCCTGTGTTTTTATCACAGAGCCCTATTGGGTGAAGAAAACACACTAAACATCAAAAGTTTTTTCTTTTATCTATATTGAGCCAGAACTATATCTCACAAAACCAGTTTGGATTCCCTGGTGCTAATTTGGTGTTAAAATGCACTAGAATACAGGAAATGGCATCTACTTAATTGAAAATGTTCTGGGGGAGGACCCCCAGACCCCCAAGGGTTTTATTTCCTTAATACACCCATGTCTCTGTGTGTTCTTCACAGTCCAATGTTGAATCTACACAGTTCTCGTGGATGTTGATCCTAACTACAAATTAACTTGAGTAGTCTGTCTAGTTAGTCTGTTTTAAGGCTATATAATGTGCCATTTGTATAACATATAAACATGTCTAAAGTGCCCTCGGCAACACACAGAAGTTAGTGCCCTCTTCAGTGGTGAGAACGTGCTGTATGTGCCCTTTTTTTTCTTTAGCCCCTGCCCTTCAAAAAGTCTGTGCACGCCACTGTTCATGATTACAATGTTTTGACCTTGCAAAGTTCCCTTGATTATCACATAGCGACCCTTCAGATCTTTAACACAGTCAGATATTATAAAAGATAGGTTTTTCCTAATCAACACTGCCACTCCCCTACTTCTTGTTGTAAAGGATGAAAAGAATACTTGTCCGAATGGCCCTTGTTGTAACTTTAAATGCTCTGAGTCATCAAGATGTGTCTCTTGTACCATAGCAACATTTATATCGTCCTTCTTTAGACAAGTAAGTATTTTCCTCTGTGGACACCCCATACATTCCAGGTGCATACTCGCAGCTTATTCATTATTAGTATTATTCATGTATCATAGAAAGCATATTGAGCCAAAAGATTCACCACACTCTGGGTAAGACTAAAACGAGCAAATAAAGAAAGAAAAGTAAAGAGCTGTGTGACAAAACATTCAAAGAGCAGTAATTTGGCAACAACAGAACTGAACATGTAGGGAAAGACCGACCTTCTCCTGCCTGCCGGTGAGAGCTGACAGGTGCAACATGCGCATTACTCACGCCTACTCATAGACAAAAACACAGTCTGTCAAGCACACGATAAAGTGGGACATTTCACCTGGTTGAGTATAAGCTGTAGGAAAGAAAAAGGGCAGAGTCACACACGCCTGAATTTGGCAGGTACTCACTTTGCTTCATAAAGCACAGTCCAGGCACAATGTTAAATGAAAGGAATAGTCCGGTGGTTACAGAAATTTAGGGCAGCGACTCCACGTAAGTCGCAGCTGCCTCCGGTATGTTGAATCTCTTCTCCTTGCCGTTGACAGACAGCTTCAGCGTAGCGGGATACAGAAGCGCATAATCCACATTCTTCCTCCTCAGACAACTCTTCACCTCGTCAAAAGCCTTGCGTTTCTTGGCCACCGCTGCCGAATAATCATTAAAGAAGGAAACTCTGATCTGGTCCGCTGGCTGGTTCGGCTCCGTAACAAGGCGCCGGGCTGCAGCCATCACTTGTTGTTTATCAGCAAAGTTGTGAAATTTCATGATGATGGGTCTGGCGCATTGGTTAGTGCCCGGCTTTGGTGCTAGGGAGCGGTGAGCGCGGTCCAACTTGATCTTCCCAGTTTTAGAGATTGAGATAGGGGGGAAGCCATGTCTCCATGAAAGTGACTGCATCCTTTCCCTCCGTGCCCTCGGGTAACCCAACCAGACGAAGGTTACTCCTGCGGCTGCGATTCTCTAAATCATCTATATGGTTACTTGTTTTCGAGTTGTGTCACTTTAGCCTGCAACACATCCGTCATGTCTTCCACGGCTGAGATCTGTCTCTCGGCATCACCAACCCGTGTTGCCAAAGCCTGAATCCAAGATGTTTGTTTGCGGATAGCAGCAAGCACAGTGTCAATTTTAGCATCCAATGACTTTGTAATGATGTCAGTTATCTTACTCAAAGCCGAAAGAATACTCAGATTACATCACTCACAGTTTCCTCGGCCTCGGCAGTGGCTTCTACCTCGCTAGCATTAGCTTCTTCGGGCTCAACCCCGGCAGGCTCCACAACGCCACTCTTTTTCTTAGACTTGGTGTAAGGCATTTTCGAAAAATAGTTGTCCAGGCTCATTATAGAGCTACTCTCACACGCATTTATAACGTTTCAACAGGTGAACACGTATTTAAGATGGATATTCAGAAAACCTCACCGGAGCTTAACAAGACAAGGTGTTCACGCTACGACGCCATCTTGCAAGCCTTGTAAATATATAGTTAAGATGGTACCCTTAACAAGCCCACATCATTTTCTAATGGGACAACACAAGTTTTCTTGGAAAATTTCAGACCAACATTCCCTTAATTACTGAAGATTTCAAATCTATATGGGACTCTGACCTGTCAACTATTGAACATAAAAATGCATTATTCTCAATGAAGAAAGGAAAGTCAGCATTGACGGCTTATCTGTCGAATTCTATACTCACTTTTGGGAATCTATTCAAACCCCACTATGATGTATGTACAAAAAATGCATTAGTCAGGGAGAGATGGCGGCTACAGTGAAGCAAGGTATTATATCTCTTATTCCAAACTGGATAAATACCCTCTAATGATAGAGAAACTAAAACTCAAACAGGCTTTATGAAAAATTGACATATTAGCAGTAACATTAGACTAATTTTAGATTTATTGGACTATGCCAATGAAGTTAACACCGAGGCTCTTATTTTGTTCTTAGACTTTTATAAGGCCTTTGATACAATTGAGCACAACTTTCTTTTTCAGTCAATAATTTTGCCTGATTTGTATTTTACCCATACATTATTCCTCAATGCCTGTTCTTTCTATACTAGCACACGCACCTCCAGTGTGACTTGACAAAGCCTCATGTGTGTATCACACATTTTGGGGAAGAAATATGGCCCATTTCATCATGTTGTTCTCTTGCTTGTGACGACAACGCCATGCGAGCTAACGTTAGCAAGCTAACTTAGCTGTAGGCTAATATAGTCGGTGCTTTGAAAGTTAGCAAATAAATGCCTAAAACGTCCATGGAAAGAGTTGAGCTTATATTCGTTTATTGTCTCTGAATGGAGGAGTTGAAATTTACCAAGACTTTTGATAAAGCACTTATATTAAGCTTTGTTGCTTTGGTAACTGTTAGCTTACCTGTCGTTATGCTTCCTTTCAAGGTGATGGTAAAAGTTTCAAACCCCCACTATGATGTATGTACAAAGAATGCATTAGTCAGGGAGAGATGACGGCTACAGTGAAGCAAGGTATTATATCTCTTATTCCCAAACTGGATAAATACCCTCTAATAATCGAGAAACCGAAACTCAAACAGGCTTTATGAAAAATCGACATATTAGCAGTAACATCAGACTCATTTTAGATTTATTGGACTATGCAAATGAAGTTAACACCGAGGCTCTTATTTTGTTCTTAGACTTTTATAAGGCCTTTGATACAATTGAGCACAACTTTCTTTTTCAGTCTCTCAAAGTATTCGGTTTTGGAAATAACTTTGTTGGTATTGTCAGAATGTTTTATAAAGACATTAACGGCTCTGTGATAATCAATTTGAACACGTCTAAAAGATTTCAAATTAACAGAGGTGTCCGACAAGGCTGCCCTATATCCCCTTTTTTTTAATTACTTTTAGTCACTGAGTTATTTTCAATCAATCTAGTAAATAATGAGAAATTTGAAGGTATCTCTTTTGGCAGAGAACTAAAAATCTCCCAACTGGCAGATGACACTGCACTTTTATTAAGACAAGAATCAGCTCTCTAATGCTATTACTCTAATTAACCATTTTTCTAATGCCTCAGGTCTAAGACTAAATATGCCCAAATGTGCATAAGTCGAATGATTCTACAATTAAAAATATTCCAGTAAAGACCTGTGTTAAATATTTAGGAATATTCATAACTAAAGATCTTACAGCTAGGCACCATTTAAATTTCTCAAACAGACTAAAAAAGACCAAATCTATCTTTAATATTTGGCTTCAAAGGGACTTGTCTAGGGCCCTATGAAATCCGTTTTATTTTTTCCCAAATTCCGTTTTATTTTTTCCCAAATTCCGTTTTTTCCGTTTTAATTTTTGGGAATTCTGTTTTTTCCATTTTAATTTTTGGGAATCCTGATTTACTCTTATTATACTACTAAAAACAGTGTGTTTTCAATGTTAATAACTCAAATGTACACAAATTAAATAGAAATTACCTTAAATTAATTGAGGGGACTAACATATTTCCTCAATACTGTACCGTACAGTACAGTAAACTGCATCAAAAATATTTTGACTTCATCATGTCTTCATACAGTAGTATATTTTGTGTTTTTATGGGTTTCATTGAATAAAAACATGGTCAGCTCTCAGGCAGATCCAGAAAAGCCTCCCAGCCCAGGCAGAGTCAGCTAAGAAGGCTGTGGCTAACGGGGCTAGCTAGCTAACAGCAGCTACTGTTAGCAGCAGTTAACAGTCACTCTGGTATTATATGCAAATAATATGAATCGGACAGTGGCTAACTCTGACGCATTACACCTTTAATTATGATTTCTCAGGTCTGCTTCTTTGTAAAACAACAGTTCACCTGACACATACAAGTCGTTCGGGAACTGCTCGGCTCTGTACTGAGGGGTAAATGTCAAGTTTCTCAGCTTTTTCGCCGACGAAGACGGAGCCGTGGGCAGCCACTTCGCCATGCTTGCAATGTTTTGACGGGAGAGCTCAGTCTGTGGGGAGGGGGGCGGCCGCGACTTGTTGTGCCACCCAGATTTGGTTCCCCCCGTGCAGTTTTCCCCAGACAAAAGTTCCTCTTCCACACGAGAACAACATTTCAGTGAAATTATGTCAAATTCCGCGATATCCCGTGTTAAAAAGTAGATTCCGTTTTAATCGGCCAATTCCGCGATTCCGTCCGCAATTCCGTGATCGCGGAAATCATAGGACCCTACTTGTCCGTCTTAGGTAAAGTTCTTCTCTCTAAAGCAGAAGGCTTGTCACGCCTATCCTGCATTGTCCCTATTTGTAAGTGAACCAAGAAACACACAGGCCAATCAATTTTTTTAGACTTTATCTGGAAAAATAAATCGCATAAACTCAAGAAATGTGTACTCTCCAACGGTAAGACAGAAGGAGGTCTTGAAGTCCTAGATTTTATTGACACTGTCAATACCTTTAAGGTTAACTGGTTGAGAAGGTGTCTCAGAAACCCTGACTCTATCTGGTTTTTCATCCCAAACCACATCTTTAATAGAATTGGAGGTCTTTCCTTTCTTTTCAAATGTAATTTTTTACCTAGTAGATTACCAATAAAACTATCAAAATTTCACCAACAAACCCTCCTAGTAGGGCTGTCGTGGTTGAGGAATTCCCCCTGCAGTGAGTCAGGGCAGCTCAATATTGCAGTATGCGATATTATTGCACCATTTTATATATATTTTTTTATCTAGTAAATTCGTTTGTTAATTACAAAATTACTAAACTCATTGCAATATTTCCTCTAAAACATGGCGCTTACACATTTAAAAAAGGTTATAAAAAAAGACATGGCAATTTTATAACACTTTTTGTTTTATTGAATGCAGATCAAAGGGCGGTAACAGCACAGATGCGAGATGCACGTTGTTTCTCCTACTGACTGAACTTAAAAACAAAATTCAGGAGAACGCTTAACTTTTAAATGCAAATTTTGCTGCAACATCTTACTGAAATAAAAAACAAGGGCCCGTTTTGTTTTTTAAATTATGTACACAAAATGAGATGTACCAGGCACTACAATTTCACATTCACACACACTCAAAAAGGACGATGATTTATAGCTCGGTCATGTCCTTGTTACGTGCAAGGAAAACAAGCATGTTAACCTTATGCGGTTTGAGAGAAGATTTGAGAGGGGTGATAACATTTCCAGCGTGATCAATATTATATTAAGCTAGTGTTTTCATTTATGAAAGCTCAACATTGTGCAACTTTTACATATTAACCCTCATCCATTTAAAAAAATAAATACACTGAAGCAACAACTACCTTTTTTCATTTTTGAATGATGTCTATATTGTTTTTACATTTTACTGATCTCAGTTATAGAATGCGCGTGTGTGTGTTTTATTGAAAGTGAGGCTGAGTGTGCGTAGGCTATAAATGTTCAGTGTTTTTTTGTGTGTTTTTTTTGTATTACTGTGTCGGGATGAACAAGCAAATGTAGCTACTGTCCCTGTACAATGACAATAAAGACCTTTTTGACAGTGAAAATATCTCAAGCCTGTAAGATTTGTGTTTGGGCGTACACTGCCCTACAACGGGTGAAACATTGATCAGTTGATCAGTTTATTCATGGCCACATCAAAGAAATAATTACTCATTATCTGTGACAAATAAATACTAGGTTGGCCTAATTAATATGTCATATTGCATTTTATTAAGATGTGGAAGCAGCAATCGGACATGGCAGCAAGTTAGAGCGAAATACAAAAACATCATTCAAAGTGGTATGTAGCCAAGCTGCCCCATCATTTTGTCAGTGTGTTCTTGCACAGATTTTCTGCATTACCAACTGAATGCAAGTAGGTTCCCGTGGCAAAAAAATGAAGGGCTACACAAACAGTTTGCCCGACAGTGAGCGCACAGCTTCTTCGAGTGGCATTCCTGACACTCGGCTCAATAAGTGAGCAAATGTACCGAATTCCCTCGGCTGAAAATCTATAGGCTATCGCTCATAGAGAATTTCATCAGGAAATGCCAGCGGATCAGCGCCGCTCACGTCGTAGTGCTGCCCGAATAATTCTTGCTCCTAGGTCCACCGGGTTCTCAATGAATGGGGTCGCCATCTCCGAATGAGTTACACAGTGAAACAGCGGCGCTTTTATAGCCGATTTTAAGCTGAAACTCTGAAGATAACCTGGTCGGGACCAGGTTATGAGTTAAGCATAAGTTACCATGGTGATCTAGCCGGGTTAAAAGAGAGCCACCTTTGTAGTACAGGGAAGCCTGGCTTTAGACTCAACATACCTCGCTAACCCACTAAACTGGCTTCGCAGTACACCCCTCTGGTCCATATGTGTGTTTTGTTTTCGCTCCCAGCTGTCTTTCTGTGCAGCGAGTCTTCAAAATCAACCAACCAATCACAATGCAGAGTGTGTGATGGACAACGCTGCTGTCCAATGGGATAGTGTGTACATCATCCAGGGTTCAAAGGTCGCATCTTGTTGCCATGTCTGTTGTGATGAGCAACTATATACATTGAGGAATAGTGTTTACAGCTGCCAATGTATGTAACGCTGTTACTGTGATGATACACGACAGTTATTAAATATTAAATATTTAATCTGTGTCTATAAAACCACATCCTGACATGTAAATGTGACATCTGTCTACCATACTGACAACTTGGTTAACTTTAAAGATGTATATAAAGTACAACTGACTGAATAATATATGATTCAGAAATACTTTATTGATTCCCGACAGGAAATTGCTTGCGTTACAGCTGCTCTCATTCAAAGTCAAGAATATGCAGAAAATACATTTAAAAACCCCAAAATAATAAATAAATTAAACTAATAATAATAATAATAATAATAAAAACTATATATGCTGCATATTTATAATAGTAGCCTACTGCAACTTTAGTTTTGTTTTTTTACCATGAAATGTTACGTTATGCAATATAATATTTTTATAATGTTCTGTCATAGAGTATATCTCTTCACTGCTAAAAGAAAAGACAACAGGCTCGCTGCTAGTTGCAGTTTCTTATCTTGATTTGCAGACTTTGTTAATTTTTTGTGTCCATGATTGTTATTATTAGTACTTAGATGATCAAAAAACACTGTATTTACAAAAACGTTGGTGCTTTTTATTCCCACAGACGTCACATTTACATGTCAAGATCTGGTTATTATACACAGATTAAATATTTAACTGTCATGTATCATCACAGTAACAATGTTATATACATTGGCAGCGGTAAACACTGAAAAACATTATAAAAATCCAGTTTGGCTCCTATCTGTTTCCTGAATATATTAGTATGTGGGTGAATGTGTAAATGAGTTACATTAACTAATAGCACTTTGTAGACGGTGGCTTTATAAAGTTCAATCCATTGACATGTCATAGTTCAAAGGGCTGAGCTGCCACCTCCAATATGGCGGCGAAGTCGACGTACCGCAGCAGCCGGCCAACCCGCTCAATGAGGCATCTATGTATATGTCTATGGTGATGAGTGTCAGAAACAAAAGTAAAAGTCATCAGGAGATGAAAATATACAAGGGTTTTATGTTGATATTATACTGTGTTGAGATGGTATCTTTATTGTGCTCCAGCCACCAATAGTTTGATTTGACAATATAAAATAGACCTAATACATGACATTTAAAGGGTTTGTTTTGTGGTCTATGAAACAAAGTTGCAATGATACAAAAATAGGCTATTGCAGACCTGAATAATGCACCCATAAAGTGTGGGGATCCACTGGTCTGCATGTTAGGAAAATGGCTAACATTTTAAGTCTGGATGAAACTTCAGTGAGCACTTGCAGAGAGCTCTTTATTTGCTCTGAGGTGAGGTCAACCTGAGATAGATGAATTGAGGAGACTGGGACGAAAGTAGATCGATTTCATAAAGAGACCTCTCTGATGTCTCTGCTTGAGATCAAAAAGAGACACAAGAGTTGAGACAATATGAGACTTAATTGGAAGCTTGATTAGATCTCCTTTGAAACTTACAGGAGCCCAAGTTGAGATTTTGTGCACTTGTTTGATCAACCTGAGATACATGAGTTGAGGAGTCTGGGACGAGAGTAGATCGATTTCATAAAGAGACCTCTCTGATGTCTCTGCTTGAGATCAAAAAGAGACACAAGAGTTGAGACAATATGAGACTTCATTGGAAGCTTGATTAGATCTCCTTTGAAACTTACAGGAGCCCAAGTTGAGATTTTGTGCACCTGTTTGATCAACCTGAGATACATGAGTTGAGGAGACTGGGACGAGAATAGATCGATTTCATAAAGAGACCTCTCTGATGTCTCTGCTTGAGATCAAAAAGAGACACAAGAGTTGAGTCAATCTGAGACTTCATCGAGAGCTTTGTGAGATCTCCTTTGAAACTTTCAGGGAGCCCAAGTTGAGATTTTGTGCACCTGTTTGATCGACCTGAGATACATGAATTGAGGAGACTGGGACGAGAATAGATCGATTTCATAAAGAGACCTCTCTGATGTCTCTGCTTGAGATCAAAAAGAGACACAAGAGTTGAGACAATCTGAGACTTCATCGAGAGCTTTGTGAGATCTCCTTTGAAACTTGCAGGGAGCCCAAGTTGAGATTTTGTGCACCTGTTTGATCAACCTGAGATAAATGAATTGAGGAGACTTGGACGAGAATAGATCGATTTCATAAAGAGACCTCTCTGATGTCTCTGCCTGAGATCACGCAGAGACACAAGAGTTGAGACATTCTGAGACTTCATCGAGAGCTTCATGAGATCTCCTTTGAAACTTGCAGGGAGCCCAAGTTGAGATTTTTTGCACATGTGTCTCAGGAGAAACAACTGAGAAACAGGAGAAATCAGCTACAGCCTCACTTTGGTCTCACATAGTTGTCTAGAAGAAATGAATGAGACACTACTGAGATCTCTTTTCCAATTTTCGTTTCCTCTGGGAACCCCTGTTCCACTTTTTGAAAAATAAAAGCTCATTTACCCACATAATAAATTGATCTTGTAGGCTGACTTTTATACGAAATAGCTACAGCGCCTATGTGGTCTAATTCTAAATGGCAGTTCCTGTCTATCACACCCTGATCTTCAGTTTATCTCTCCTGAGTGCAGCTCAGCTTGCTGCTTTTATTTATTCACCCATTGTTGTATTTATTCCATTTACCCAATTATTTATATTTTACCCCTCGTATATTTTTACAGCCTGAACATTTTTACTGATTTATTTCGTTTTATGTTCTTTTACTATTAGTATTTTAGCTTTTCTTCAATCTCTTAGTATGATCTGGACCTGTAAGCACTTTTTTAAGTCATATTTCCTCTTTTAATTTTCACTCTATTAAATTAGATAATGTATGATGTGTGATCTTTTTCCTATATGTGAAACCGAACAGTCCCTGGGATTCAACACTAAGGGAACGTTGCTGAAAGTTCCACACAAATTTAACACTGTACGGGACATAGCTTTTGGAGGAACCTGAGCCACCAAGGCATACGGATCAGGTACATCTGCTGGAAAGTCAGCCACCACTTTATTCACCGCTCGTGAACCGTGAACAAAGTGGTAAGAGTCATCTGGTTTCTTCACAGGCAACAACAGCGTGTTGCTCTGAGGATTCTAAGATATCTTCAAGACATTTGCTTGTAGCTGCCCTTTAATTTGTGGTTTAATCCCTTGGATTGCCTCCTCCTTCAGTGAGTACTGGTTCTTCCATTGAGGCCAGGCCCCGGGCTTGGTTGATTTCATGAGTCCAATGTCAGTGGCGTGTGTTACCACAAACATTCTGGAACCTGTCGCAACATTTTCTTCTTTCGGGCGACCCGCATCTGACTTGACACTGAGGATTGATTAATTTTTTCAGTTGTACCGCCTGTAGTTGTCCCAGTCCTTGGGCAGAGATCATCAACTTAATGAACCTCTTGTCTTTATTCTCCCAAATGGCAGAGTTTTCTTTCGTTAGAACAAAGGTGGCATCTTCCGATTCTGCCATAATTTCTCCCACATGCTCCTGTTCATACTCCTTGTCTCTCATCAGAGTCACCTGTGGGATGCCTCCTTCAATGTCATACTCTTTCATTCTTGTTTGTTTTCATAGCTGCTTCTTGTGATCCCACAGTTATGCAACTGGAGCTGAGCAGAGTTTGTTTTGGTTGGCGACTTGGAACCCGATTGGGCCGCACAACTTAAGTACCCGATTCCTCTGCAAGCTTCTCCTTCTATTCTTTCGATGTCATTAGCTTTTCTATCCCTAGTTTTTAAACAACTCCAAGATACCTAGCTCTCTGCATCTCCACATTGAATGGGACTCCTATTGACAGGGTTTCCAGTTACAGATAGTCGAGCATCTAGCTAGATGATAAGCTATCTTTTAAATTCATATTTCTGAACTAACTAAAAACTAAAGAGTAAATGATCACTTATTTATCATAACTGAGCTTGCTTTACTTTGAAATGTAAAAACAACTTGTTCAGGTCATTTTTGTATCTGCTCTAGAGTATACTGATGTCCTCTACATGCATGCTGCTATCCCCCCTTTGAAACCCCTTGGTGCAGGGTATCATTCTGCGCTTTTTTTTATTACAGGTGATGGGTTTAGAACTCATCACTGTGTCCCTCACGACAAAGTTGGATGACCATCATTATCCGTAAGGAGGGAACAGTACTGCATTATCCTATTTAAAGGCCCTGCTGCATGTTTTATCCGACTATCTAACCAATTTTATCTCATTTAGAAATTGTAATTTTCACACTTGTTCACTAGAGTCCTTAATTTTAGACATTCCCACTATAAGAATTGTATTGGGAAAGACTGCTTCTCAAGCCAGTGCTCCTCAGAAGCGGAATGGCTAATAGTGTGCTCTTGAGCTAAACCATCTTATCTCTTTAGATATTTACAAATTACCTATTGTTCAGTGTTCTGCAGTCTGACGGTAATCATGATTTATGATCATATTGTGTATATATTCATGTATTTTGTGCTCAGGGCATCTTTAGAAGAGAGAGCTTGCTCTCAAGTGACCTTCCCTGAAAATAGAGGATTAATTCATTCATTAAGGGTTTCATTCACCAGCCAGGGTTGATCAATTTCTAGCCAGCGCTTACGCCATTTCGTTGATATTTCTGCAATCTCTTTAACGAGTAAGTTGCTTTTTTTGTACCACACCAACAGGGGTAGTTGCTGTTAAAATTCCAGAGCCCATCTTTGGCATTGTGTGAGTATTTCTTTCACTTTCTTTTTCATAAACTTTTAGATACTACAAAAAGATCATTTTCTCCCTCCAAAGAGCTCACCTAAATCAAATCACTTAGAAATGTGTTTTCAGAGCACCATGTCACCATAACCACTTCCCAAGAAACAATGGAGTAAATTTGCCAACCTCAGAGAAAGCCTGTAATGTATCGCCCTAAAAATTGTAACTTTCCTGGACCCGACTGTCTGTGAGGATAAAAGAAAAAATCCACCAGCTCCCTCTGAGAACCGACAAACTATCTCTGACAACAATTCTGACATCAGATATAAGTCATCCAAAGTTAAATCAAACTCTATACTCAGATAATGAAGTCCCTATTAACAATCTATCATATATTATAGTTGGTCAGTCAATTGCTAAGCTCTACTTGTAATTCTTCCCTAATTAGTACTCCCCATGTATGTGCAATAACACTTTGTGTGCATGTAAATGTTGTAGCCTTACAAGTAAATGAGTGTATGAGTGTGTGTGTTTGCGTGGGATTGTATTTGTGTGTGTGTGTTTCTGTCTTCTTAGGGTTATCTCAAGGGAGTGTATTCGTGTGTGTGTCCTCAAAGGGTTTGTGAATAAAATCGCACTAGCCTGGCAAATTTAGTGTGAGTCACACAGGCGGATTACACCAACATATGTAACGGGTGTCCGGTGACTCTTGTCCGTCCCCCGGTAGGCCTCGACCTTAATGGTTATGCCTTCTTTCTTGGACTCTCGCGTCCCCAGTGTATAGAAAGCCAAAAGTGTCACTTCTTTATAAACATTCCACAGCTTAATATCATTATTATTTCATTAATGCAGATCCAGTTTATTTTTAAAATTATTAAAGCCTTAAACCGTTATGCTGGTATTCTATGAGTGTGGGAAAGGGAGTATCAACACAATCCAACATAGGTCACAGGTCACAGGTCCGTGTCTGCATGGTCACCTACCAGCTGCTCAGCCCCTCCTTTTCTCGTCTCACTTGTCCACTCCATGGACACGCACATTCTGAACTCATATCAACCGCCGAGAGACAAAGACACATTAACACTTTTTATCTGCCAACATTCAAACAGGTATTTTAGATCAAAACCCACGCCTTAAATGAAAAATATTGCAAGGCTCATGACAACTATCATCATTTATTAATTTCAATTAAATCATTTGCTCTGAGGTGGTGTCTTTAGAGCAAATCAATGTGTATGATTTGGTTGTACTCCCTGTACAAAATATCAGAGCTCTACTACATATATGTCTAACTACACAGCTTTTGGATAATCCAAAATTCCCCAATATATTCAAATACCCAATCCTGTCAGTACTGTGGTTTGGTGTTTGTCACACTACTCCAATCATTCATTTTTAGCTGTCTCCTGTCTTCAGATCTTTAACGGTTTATGTTTTAACTTTTACGTAAAATTTCTTGTACCGGTACTTTTGGCTTTAAAATATTGCTTGCTCCATTCACTTAAGTTACCTTTATTTTACCTCATGACTTACCACTCTAATATGTGGGGGCTACAGTGCATAAAGGCCAATTTCATACTTTGACCAGCTACCCCGGTCAACCATATAAACAATTGTCCGTACGTCCACAAATGCCTACTTAGTGTACTCATTGAACCTCTCCACTGTGAAACAAATCAAGCGTCATCCCCAGGTAATTACATCTCCCTCGCTTGATTACGACAAAGAACACCCCCTTGAATTCCTCCGCATAATATCCCTTTTAGCTTTTCTTTATTGCTTCTACTCTTTCTCTGTTATGTTATTAATAGTGCTATTTGTGCATATAAAAAATAACTTTATTAATAGGTACAGGTTTATGCCACCAAGCCTCCGTTTCCTTTATTAAACAGCCAATTTACATCAATTAATATTTCCCCTATGTGAAATCCTGTACCTTTTACAGCTGTTAATTTCAGTTCTCATGTGACCGTGACGAGACTCAAACTGTCACCTCTCAGTTGCAGGGCAAAAATACATCGCGCTTAATCACATCCCATCACTGAGAAGTTAGGTGGGACATCCCGTGGACTTGCCGAATTTTCTATTGTCACAACAGCTTGGTTTGACATAACATTTCTCTCTCATTCTAATTTTTCGTGGTCTTCTGCCCTGGCCAGCGGGCCCGGTTCTAGGCATGGGCACGGAGGGGCAATGCCCCCCCAAATGCTTCGGCTGCCCCACCAAACCGACCCCGCTTCATTCCGAAAAAAAAAAAAAAAGTATATTCAAATATATAATATTGTAACGTATTCCCATAAATGCTACTCAGAGTAATCACAGTCCACGGCTCTTCTGCCAACAGAGCCGGTGTCTCTCTCTCTCTCGTACCGTGCATACAGTCAGTAGCAGCTTCTGTCAGTTAACATCACATTAGATACTACGGACACTCCAGGCTTGTTAGTTGTTAGCATGTCGGCTAGCAACTGCTTGTAGTAGCCTAGTCCCATCGGCGGCTGCTGCCGAGTTTGTCTCTGTCCCGCTCCGCGGCATGGGAAGCGTCACATGGGCAGGCTACGTACCGGTTGTGAAGCGGGTTTCAACTTTCAACCCTTGCCAGCCCCGCTGTTAGTCCTGTTGGCCCACGAGCCTCACCCACCCCCGCCGACAGGATTAAACAACACACGTTAGTGAGAGGGGACTCCATAACCTGTAAATTCAGGTTAGCGCCGCCGGCCACTGTTTAACGTTACTTCCTGGGGCCAGAGCCTCCAACAGCGGCTACTCTGAGGCTGCTGGCATCTGGCAGGGAGAAACAGGGAACCCAGGCAGGCACACACGACTTTCCAAAGCGCGAGAAAGTGGTGCACAATAATATAGCATCAACCAATCAGACAAGATTTATTTATTTATTTTTATAGCGCTGTTTACAAAATTGCTTTGTCACAGATTATAAAGAAACTTACATTTTGCCCCACCACCAAATTTCCCAAATTCATTGTGGTAGATATGATGGGAGGTTTGGGAAATTTGGTGGTGGGGCAAAATGTATTTGACAGACTGACAATCTTTAACATGGGCTGATGCCAGAGGAACCACAAGCCCTTATGGGCCGGCTGACTAATCACTCTGTTCCCTGCCTAGTGTTATTCAAAAGCTAAATGACAATTTAATCTCTTCAAGTCCTCCACATCTGCTATGGCCACAATCTGATCACTATTTACATACCACATAGAAGTCTCTATATCACAGTCATGGTTACCCTCTACAGTCACGAACTTTTACATCAGTCTGCATTCTTTTGTAGTGAATTTCTTATTCAGATGTTCAAAAACCTGCATGGTTTGAAATAATACAAATCTACCTCCATTTTTTTATTTGATTATTTGTTTGCAAAAGTTAAAAATGAAGCAATGCCTTCTGGGAATTTCAAGACTGAATCGAGTGGACCGCGTCTGCGTGGTTGTTGGAAGTTGGAGATTAAAAATTGGAAGATGACTGAGATTAAGCTAGCAAGAAAAAGAATCGAGGCATCAAGCGACACAAGGGGTGAGCGGAGAAAAGAGAGAGAGAGAGAAATCTGAGAGCACTGTAGGCTGACGGTGAAAAATGCTGCAAACCAACTGATTTGTTTTTAAAATCAAGTGCAGCTTCATCTAGAAGAAGTAAACATGGATGACGAATGATGGCAAGACATTTTTATTATGGAACGGCTGGCTCTGATGATTTAGTCTTTTTTTATGCATTGGGGTTATGCATTCATATGTCCATGTTTTGGTGCACTTGTTTATAGCATCACTGGGGCTCAAAAGTGTGCGTTCTTTCCGTGCGTCAAAAGTTCTGTCTGCCAGTTGCGCAATATTTAGGTTTAGATTCCATTTAATATTAGATAACTAATTCTAATTGGGCATTGATAAAGTTGTCCTACATCGGGGAGGTGGAGGTGGGCTTAAAATGTAAAATGCCAATTACATTGTAGCTTCAAATTGAAATAGAAAATATGTTAGTAGACTGACATCAATAATTTGTTGGCCACAGAATTTGTTTTCTTCGTCAATCCAGAAAAAGAATTCCCATTAGAGCTTTGCCGATGGAACCACGGCGAATCTGCGATGCTTATGTCTGGGTTGGCATCATAGACTGGTAGGCATACCAAAAAAACGTTATCTCTATGGCACTCAAAACAGTAGCAGTTGGTGACCCATCAACATTTCTTACTGCCCCCCCAATCAAGGCAGTCTAGAACCGGGCCTGCTGGCCAGGCTTCCCTACTCTTTTCTACTCTTTTTTATTCTTTGAGACTGAACCACGCAGAACAACGACTAATGCCTGGCAAGTCCGATAGTGTAAGCTAAACGCCCTGCCTGTCACTTTCTTCAGCGGCTGGTTACCAGTTCGATCACTTCCGCCGCAGCAGTTTCTCTTCTTATCTTCTTTTATTCCTTATTTTCTTCACTTCTCTATTTGAGACAACTTTAGCGCGTAGGAAATAATGACCAATCTCACGCATGTCTTAGGACAATACAAGCTTAGCGTCATACTTTCTACTGCCTGCACCGTATTTCTAATTAATTCATAAATCTCTACCGCATAAGTTTCTCTTTCCCTTAATTTAGAAAATTTAGACAGAACCGTATCATCAAACTACACACCTATTGCCCATTTCCTCCCTAATTTGGTACTTTTCAGCTTGACAGACATTGGAGAACTCACACACAGTCCCGTACAGGGCCTGAGTTTGACCCCTAGAGCAAAGAAGCTCACCTTGTTGGCCAGTTGGGGTGAAAGTCAGTCTCTGGACCCCTGTCGTGTGTCCAAGTTGCCAAAAGCGATCCTGCCGACAACGCCACCTGTAGTTTCTGGGCTTCTCTTCTCAAAGGTGTCGGCATGTAGTTTGATCATAAATGATTTTGCGGAGGCAAGGCTGGGTGGAAGGATGAGGCAATCTTTATTGAAACAGAATCTAGCGCCTTGAGACCGGATCAGAAGCGGCCGCGTTCTGATATTGTCAAATCTGTGGACAAAACGATGCCAAAATGCTTTGCCCTCTGCCCCATCAAAACCTCAGCCTTTGCTCTTAGGAGGTTTACCAAGTTCCATCCTCCCGTCTCTACTCGTTGGAGCCTTCTTAAAGTCCCTTGGGCTGTACCTGCCTACTCCTAATTGGTCACTGTGGTGGGTTGAGGGTCCATCTATCCAATCGACATGAAAAGGAGGTGGTCTATCTCCCTGCTCATCTCCCATAAATGGCTAATCTGTTGCTATCCCTCCTTGGGTCTTGTACTCCAAATTTACCTAAATGATTTCTCTATCCTTTTCTGGAGATGTACATGTTTAGATATCTTCCTCCATCTGACATAGGAGTCAGGCTCTACTTTTAGTCCCTATAGTGGCCTTGTCTCCTGCTAACCTTTAACCCACACACAGCTGAATGCTGCCTCCAAGGTCCCTTGGAGCTGTGAGCCCCATATTGTCTACATTCCTTAACTTACACAAGGAGGAACAGGTTCAATTTAAACTGAGTTGAATTAAGGGCCAGAATGTGTTGCAGTCCAGATACCTCAATATATATATAGCTAAATAATCAAAGCTAGACGGGAAAATAGCCTGTCGGCTGCAAGGGCGTTTTAACTATGGTAGGTGTTTATTTTTAGAAATCATAATATGGAGGCTCAATGATAATTGTGTTATTAAGTGGACTTACAGTGGGTTACATTTAGATCATAAATATAACTTCTGAAAGCTAGTTTACCATTATGAGCCCATGCTGCGGGATTTGGAGCTCTGCTTGCGCTTTCGCCAGATCTCTCTTCTTCAGCCAGCTCTGGGAGAACGCACCCACTAAGGTGTGACACAGACCCATTGCTCGGGATGTGCGATTTTTAACGCTTGCCATGACGTTTGTCACTGCCAGGTGTAAATTATGTCCGAAGCAGTTCAGCCACGTCCAGCTCAATTTTCTCACTGCTGCGGCGATGTTTGCCCCGTTATCAGTTGTTATGCACGCAAGCTTCTTCTAATCCAGGGACCACTCATCAAACGCGCTGCGTAGAGCCTCTGCGATGTTGTCGGATGTGTGATTCTGGGGCATAAACACTATTTCGAGGCAGTGTGATTTAAGAGTCTAGTCTGTGTTCAGGTAATGTATAGTTAGACTCATGTAAGGAGTCATATTCACACTTGACCACATGTCAGTGGTGGCAGAGAAAAAGTCCACACTTTTGAGCTCACTCTGAACCGATGCTCTAACTGTATTGTACATTTTTGGCACAGCAGTTTCTGAGAAGTAGGTTTTCCCTGGCAACTCATATTGCTTGTCAAATTTCTGGAGAAGCGACTCGAATGCAGGTTTCTCCACAGTTTCTCCTCAACCAGATACCGTGTAACAGCGCCTGTTAGGCGTTTATGTCTGTCACTGTCTCTGCTGTACTTGCCGATTCGAGCAAAGGCTTCACCAACTCCAAGCTGTCGGTTGGCACCGACATGAGCTGCCCCGCGACTCTGTGTAGCAGGAGGCCGCGGCAGCCGTGCCTCAATAGCTTGATGGTAGCTAGCTAGGTGAGCCCTTAAATTCGTTGTGTTTCCTCGTTTTACTTGAACCGTTTTGCCGCAGATTTTACAGATTGCCTCATTTAAATTGGCTGGCTCCCCCTCTTCATTTGGCTGAAAGCCGAAATGCTCCCAAAGGGGCGAAGTAACATTTGGTTTGGATACCAGTGCAACTGCCATTGTCTCCTTCTCAACGTGTGTTGTGGCGAGGTCAGGTCACGTGCGGTGATGGCGGTGGCCCATCATGCAGCGCGGTGGGCTTCTTAAAATCGTGATATTTCATTTTTGAGGTTACCCCGACAGCCCTACCTCCTAGCATGGAAGCTGGCTTTTGTCCACAATTCCTCACCCCACAAAGCTTTCCTCTGGAATAATAGCAATATCCTCATAAGAAACAAATCCTTATTCTTGTAAAAATGGTTTGAAAGAGGTATCATCCATATCCTCGATGTTTTGATGATGCTGGTAATGTGTCTTATGAGCGCTTTATGTTTGTACACAGTTTTCCTGTTCCCTCCAGAGAATTTATATCTGTAACTCGTGCTATCCTAATAGAGTTAATTCAACTTATAAAAAGCCACTTGAGTTACAGTTAATATAAAACAAGTCAACCTGTACTGATGCTGAATGGAATTGAACTAACAGAAAGTGTAATAACAAACGTATTCGCCAGTGTTTTCAAAGAATGAATAGATTAGCGCCTAGAGGAAGGTTTTACTGGAAGTCCCAAATAGAGGACACAAATATTGCATATCTAACAAGGCTAAAGAAGTACATTTTAAAATACTGCATAAGATATACCCAGTTAGTAGTATTATTGCGAAGTTTGTAGATGTTGATGATTCCTGCACTTTTTGTAATCATAATACAGAAACTACACATCCGTTTTTTCATTGTGATATATCAAAAAAGGTTTGGAGTGATAGTGAATCTCATTTTTTTGATGCTGCTAACTCCGCCTACTCTCTTACCCTTCAAGATGTTATTTGATATGTTAACCCAGAAGATAATGCTTTTGAACACCTGCTGAACTCTGTTGTCCTATATGCCAAATTTTTTATTCACATACAAAATTTCGCAAAATCACTGCCTAAAATTGCTCCTTTTCTCCTGGAACTGAGCTCTTTGCGTAAATCCCTTTGGGTCTTGAGGGATTTTTTCTCCACCATCACCCTTACTTAAAATACATATCTATACAAACATGATTGTTTCAAATGCTCATGGACCCAACATTATGTATTCTCATGTACAATATTTGGTAATTCAATGGGTAATCAGCTGAGTTTGTCCAAATAATGCAAATTAATGACAGTACCATCCACTGTAGGCTACTGTTTGTTCAGAGGTAAATAGCAAAATATAGCAAGCTACAATTATAAAGATGTGAAAATGATAACCACTTAACTTTTCTCAATCTTTGTTATTGCCTGCTTGGTCCTTGTGGATAGGGATGTCACGAGAACTGATACTTGGAATACCTTTCAATTCTAAAATGTCAAAACACTGACCATGCCCATATTTTTGAAGTACCGCTCGCACCGATTCCAGCGTTAGAATCATGCTGCTCCTCCTCCAGAACTGATGGGGGCTGAATACGCCTCTGAGAGTTCCAGTCGATACTTACATTCAGAAGTAGTATGTCACGAACAAGTGGAACTACACATGGCACGCACAACAAAAATCACCTGTGGAAGATGGCGACAGCAAGAGCCCCACCGCGACTTGTTGATAAAAAAGGCACAAAGAGTCGTGTATGGAAGTACTTTGCGTATGAGGCAGATGGCCGAGGCATTATCATCAAGCCACAGAAGCCATCATGCAAACGATGCTACTGTGGTCTTCCGACCAAGGGAAGTTATACTTCCAATTTAGCAAATCACCTGAAAGACCGTCATCCAAATTTGTTTAAAGAATTCATGGTGAATTTGCAATTGAAAACAGGTACTGTGCTGCTGTCCCATTCCTGTCTTTTTTTTTTTTATTCTTAGACAGCCCTGATTTTTATGTTAATGTTTTAAAATGAACTGCCTGCCACCACCTGTCTGTGACTTCAAATGACTGCATCTACTATTAGGTGTGTGTGTGTGTGTGCGTGCGGGCTGGAGCCGATGTGCAGGGCATGCAGGTGCTTGTGCTTTATACCTGTGCTCTTTTAGGGATGGTTAATCAGCCCAATTTCCCGATTCGATTCCAGTTATTGAAGTCTCGATTCGATTACAAATCGATTTTCGATTATTAACGATTATCAATTCGATTTTCGATTATTAACGATTATCGATTCGACTTTCAATTATTAACGATTATTGATCTTCCATTTAACATCAGTCAGCTGCTGAATTATTTTACTGTAATATCCAAATTATTATTTTTTACTTTGTTTTAAACGAGTTTCACTCTGTCTCACTGTTAAAAGAAAAGTTGCCAAGCTCAGCAGCCGGACTCACGTCAGAAGCATTGAACATGACGAGAACCAGGGCGTATTTCTCTATTCCCCACTCATCTGCCATTGCTTTGAGAAACTCACAAATATTTGTGCTTGTGTGACTATCATCCATAGCTCTCGTCTGAAGTACATAGGACATTAGCTTCCATTAACTGCTGACATAATGAGCTGTAACGGTCACATATGAGACTGTAGCTCTGGATGTCCAGGCATTGCAGGTTATTGCTACCCTGTGAGCAGAGTTGAGGGACTCTTGCACGGAAAGCTTTGTCTCCTTGTAAAGATTTGTAATCAATTTAAGTGTGAAAAAGCTCCAGGATGGAATAACATATCTTGGCTCCAGACTGTGGACTATCTAGCGGAACCAGTAAGAGGAGTACTCCAGTTTGTATGACAATATATATATATATATATATATATATATATATATATATATATATATATAAATGTATATATATATATTTATATATATATATATTTATATATATATATATATGTATATATATATATATATATATATATATATATATATATATATAAATATATATATATATATATATATAAATTTATATATTTATATATATATATAATATTTATTATTTTTTTATTATTTTTTTAATAATCAAGTATTTTAATAAAGAAATTCATTTTCCAAGTTCAAGTACATGGAATCTTTCTTTTAACTGTGGTATCAAAATTGGCATCAAGAATCGTGTCATTTTACTGGTATTGGCACCGACTACTTAATTTTTGGTATTGTGACACCCCTACTTTACTCAAATTACTCAAAGATACCTTTGGAGCTTTGTGTGAACTTTCATCAAGAAGTGGTCATATTGAAAGATGAGCCATTCAAAGTCTCTTCCGTTATTATGATCCAAATTTAGGTTGAGATTTTTCAATGTTAAATGTACTGTATTTATGTATAGTGCTTTTCTAGTCATAGTGACAACTCAAAGCCCTTTACAAGGCAAGTCAGCATTCATCCATTCACACAGACATTCATACACTCGGCTCGGCGGCCGGGACTAGCCAACTCGGCCCCGCTCGAGAGAGCCCCGCGCCTCGCCTGGGCTGTATTTATTTAGCTTCGGACACACATCTGACAGCCACCACAACAGGGCCACCGCCACCAGCGCTCAGAGACGATTTAATTATCCTCATCATCATCTAGCTAGCGTTGTGTAGGCTAACGTTAACGTTAGCCTACACAAACGATCAGATCAAAAATGCATTTAAACCTCCGCCAGTCATGTTATTCATTAGGCTATATAAAATGCAAGTTGCGTACATGACTCGCGTCTCGAACAGATCAAACAAAACCATTAAACTTGTGGTTAGCAGAAACAAACGACTTTGGAGAGAAGGAAAACATGTACTCACCTCCAGTGATCACGCCGAGAAATGATGTGCGATCTCTCGTAACCGTTAAAAAGTTGCCGGTCTCTGTGCAGACTTTTGGCAAGCCAGAGGGATGACAAAGCGCTCCCGTAAAATCATGAATGCGAACGCGCTCAAAAACATTATGGTCCCGCTCATTGCCTTTTTGGCTGGTTAACCAGATATAAGCCAAAACTTGGCCAAAATAACATTGCGCCTTTATTTATTATGGCAGATCATAACAAAACCAAACCTGACCCACAAATATAATCCTTTGCCAAAACAACCCCAAAGAGGCCAGATATATGCCACAAAAGAGCCAAAATGATTTGCTATCTGGGTGGTATTACACAATTTTTATTATCATTATTATCGAGGAGCATAATAACAATAGTATATCGCTGCAGCCTCCGGGTCTGCAGAGATATCCACCTGTTTCCTCGGGAGCCTATGGGGGCTGCCATGACAGATAACTACTTCCGCTGGCGGTTTTCTGTTTCCGGTTGCCTTGCAACTGCATGATGGCCGCTGCCGCTAAGCTAGCCCTAAACAACTAGCGTTAGGTCATAAGAGCTAAATTGTTTTTAAAATGAGCTCAGGTACAACATGTGCCGTTGTTGGTTGCCACAACAATTCATGAAAATTGAAGTTTTTTTCAGAAACGTCTCGTGTAGTACATCAACCACTGAGACAAACTTGTCCTGCCCTGCGCCCTACACGCCATGCTGAGGAAGGAGGAACGGAGACTAGCGCGGCTCGCGGCTTTGACACTAAATAAATATTTGGGTTTATGAATATCTTCCACAGAATAGCTGCTGCATGACTTTCCTAACCCGGCAATGTCCGAGCAGCCGCCTGTCTCCACGGCTTCACTTTCCTTCAGCATTATCCACGCTGTATGTTTAGCTTGATTGACACTCTGGCTGGGCGCTACTGCTGCCTTCAGAAATATAAACTCGCTGTGTTTCTTCAACAGTACTTTCCCTATTTTGTTACTGTGCAGGTAGTTGTATGCTTCTGTGCTTTTGTAACTGCGTAATTCTCCACCGTCAACATCTTCAGAAAATATAAGATAAGCATTAGCCCGACGTTAGCTACATCGCTAACGTCGGGCTAATGTCGTGCTAATGCTTCATGTCATCTGCCTACTCCGTGAGAACTGACGGGTGAGGCACTGTGAGAACTGTCCTCACGACTTATTAAAACATCTGTACTGTGTATCCACCGCCGATTTTTATCCATACTGTCGCTTTCTTTGTGTTAAAAGCCGGTTTTAGAGCGAGCATGACAGCTACATTAACGTAAACACCGAGGTCAGCCAGTTCAACCGGAAGAGCATAACCGAATACTGCTATGAACCATGGGTAAACTCACGAAGTCAGGAATAAGGTGGATACTATTGTTATTATCAGTTACAATGACCCTTTAAGGAATGAAAACATAAGGGTTTATTCGTTAAACACACAAAATATGTGCTGATAGACAACTTGAAACCATTTTTCTCTGTCTGGTTACATTTTTAATTTGATAAAACTAATACGGTAGAATTCAATACCATAGATAAGCAAATGTATGCATGGTACAAGTTTACATTTCTGCTTGCTACCTAGCTTAGCTAGGTTTAGCTAGCATGTGACTCAGAAAGTTCGTTATCTAACTAGCATTAACTGACATGTTGGAACAGGCTAACAAAGTCGAGCTTGGTAACGGCCGCTGGCGCTGGTCACTCACGGCGTCCGCCGTCGGACATTTGAACCGATACGGTACCAATACTCGGTACCTGCGAATCGGTACCGGTATATGTCGGTACCTGTTTTCGGTACTTTTATGCGGATATGTGTGGTAATTAAAGTTATTTTGTATATTAAAAAAAAATGTCAAAACTTGTGAATTTTGAATATTTGTTGACGTGTCTATCCATGGTTACATTATGCTTGATTTTTGATGGTACTAATAATAACAATCATGGCGACAAAAGATTAACAAAGTCTGCAAATCAAGATAAGAAACTGCAGCAGCAGTGAACCTGCTTTTTTTTTCAGCAGAATAGAGATATAATCCATGAAAGAACATTATAACATATGATATTGTACACAGATTAAATATTTAACTGTCATGTAACACATAGTTGCCAACTCTCCCGATTCACGCGGGAGACTCCCGATTTTTAACCCTATCTCCCTCGATGCTCCCGGTCAGTAATTTCTCCCGTTAATCTCCCGATTTTACAGTAAAGGAAACAAGTAAGATTGTGTCCCTATATTTGTTGCAGTATCTGGCAACCCTGGCCTGCCTGTGTGGATGAGCAGGTGTGTGATTGTTCCTGATAAATCCCGCAATCCGGCTTTTCCGACCTGAAAATGAGGCTCTCGTGAATCATGCAAATCTGTTTTTCTTTTTTTTTTGGGGGGGGGGGGGGGGGGCGTTGCGCAAGGCACGGTCGGTCAGGTATTGATAAACATAATGACATTTGATTTTGATGATGACGTGATTTTTGTCGGTTTAATATCACAGGCGAATGGGGAATTTAAGTTGCACACAGTGAAAGCACCACACCTCAAGTTATCTTGAATTCGATTATTATTGTCATTACTGCTATTTGTACCGTTGAAGTTGAGTGACTGAAATCCTCGTCATCCTATTCAAAGGCTGCAACAGGCGACTCATCGAACCGGGGTGAAGTTAGTTTCAGTTTGGATATTCTGTGGATATCGGGTCCAGCTGAGACTTTACTGAGGTTCTCCCAGTGTCAGCAGCAGGAGGACGGTCAGCTTACCTCTCAGAGCCTCGCGCTGAATCACTGAGACTGATTTAGGGACCGTCATTAAATTACTTAGCATAAATAAATTAATACAAAATAACTGCTGTTTTTTAGAATATCTTTCATGTCATGTGACCCAGTGACTCCAAACCAGCTGCAGATTGTATCAGTAAACTGGACGAGTAAGACACCTATTGTTATTGTATTTTAGTGCTTCCTCTATTTAATATGAATATTAATATGCAGAAATTATGATGAATTATTATGATAAATATTATGAATTATTTCTCAATAGTTTCCATGGCATGTGGCTCACTGACTTCTGAAATGCTAAAAATGATTTTCTTTTCAAAAATCTCACGAGTAGGTGAGATTTAAAGGGTCATTTTTCAAATTTTTTTCCGGGGGGGCATGCCCCCAGACTCCCCT
Organism: Sparus aurata; assembly: GCF_900880675.1. NCBI lineage: Eukaryota > Metazoa > Chordata > Actinopteri > Spariformes > Sparidae > Sparus > Sparus aurata. The sequence continues at coordinate 36,005,852 of NC_044188.1, read as the reverse complement.
AGTGTTGCTAGGTTATCAACTCAGAGCGCAGCTGCTATAAAAAAAATTAGGGGAAACACTGTTCTAAGAATTTTGTGTGGTTTAAAATACAAGGCAAGAAATTATGACAAATAAATCGCACACCTGGCGAAGGAACCTTGTTACTTGGGCTGATACACCGATGAAAAAAATCTCCCTATTTTTCACAACCCAATGTTGGCAAGTATGCATGTATCATCACAGTAACAGCGTTACATATATTAGCATCTATAAAAACTTGTAAAAACATTATAGAAATACATATTGTGGTTTGGTGCGGACCTGTAGACTGGACATATAAGGAGTAGTTAATGTTTATAGTCATCAGAGAACGTTACGTTGTTTTTGGTTCGTATCTGTTTCCTGAATATATCCGTACGTGTGTGAATGTGTAAATGAGAAGCATTAACTTATGGCACTTTGTAGAAGTGAGCTTTATAAAGTTCACTTCAATGACTCGTATTAGTTCACGGGGCTGAGCTGCCTCCACCAATATAGCGGCGACGTTGACGTACGGTCCAGCGTTCAGTGAGGCGTCTATGTATATATGTGTCTATAGTGCGAGCAACAGCTGGGGAGTTTTAAAACCAGGAAACAGCTGATCACAGCAGTCAGTCCATCACTTCATCCGCGGACATTAAGATGAGCAACTGGACAGCCGCTGAGATCCAGGAGATGCTAGCGTCTCCTGAATCTCTCTAGCTGTCTTTGTTGTCCGCTTCTTGTTGTAGCAGCAAGCTACTACCGGTCGCTACTTTCAAATTAAAAGCCTTTCGCTAAGAAACCAATTCTAAACTCCAATCGGTATGCAATGTAAAGCTCTTATTTTGAAGACAAATTTGTTGTCTTTCTGACAGAGAATGCAACGTACTTTACGCCGCGACTTCCGCTCTTACTGACGCCCGTGAAGGTGCGTTCAGGTACCGAAATTTGGCACCGTTGAATTTTACGTGAACCAATAATCGGTAATACCGACGTGTTTCGGTCGGTACCGGTAAAAGTACAGGGTTCGGTACCCAACCCTAGTCACGGCCAGCGGACAGTCGGCTGGCCGTGACCGCGTCCATGTCCGCTAGCTAGGCATGTCCGCTAACGTTAGCTAGGTTACGTAAACGAATAAACGCCATTAACATTTAGTCTAACGCTACTTTGGCTGAAGTTACCAGCATTCAGTTATTTAACGTTACTGACACTTAATCGTCATTATCTGCTCCACACTTACCACTGTCTTGCTTTCTTTTTTCTTCTTTCTCCTTTTTTCTCTTTCTTTTTTCGTGCCCCTAGAGATAACTCCTCTTCATCTTTCTTCGTGGACGCCAACTTCGATTACTGACGTTAATGTCAACGTACGTGTGTCATCCAAATTAGACGGGGATGACGTGGGGCTCCTTTAGGGAGGTTTCCTACTGACATGTCATTGTAAATCGTGTTTTGGGAATGGAGTGGGGGCCCCAGTCTAGAACCATAGACTGTATTATTTATCATTGTATATTCGGGGCCCCGTAAATTACGGCCTGGGCCTGGGGCGGCTACAACGTGAGACATTGTTGTGGGGTACAGTTTGTCAGACCTCGGGGGCCCCCTATCGGCCGGGGGCCCCAAGCAGTTGCCTGCCTTGCCTGTTCACAAGCTGCGCCTCTGCAAAGGGCTTGTGTTCCTACAAAATCTACACTACCTGAACTGTGGACGTTGTTTTGGGTTTATGTTAGTCACCACACAGACAAAGTTTGACTCCGCAAATGAGATTATATTTTTGGTGCTGTTTATCAGCACGATTATGGATTTGGCCAGATTTTCAAGAATCATTGTGGAAGTCACTAGCTTTGCAAACCACGAGTGGGACTGTTTCAGGGATAATTAATTTTCTCTTTAACAAGCTAGCAAAAAAACACCTGCAATTGATGCCTTTTGCCAGCTGTGTTGCCAAAGAGAACAAAATGGAAAGCTTGGAGTTTTACCGCTTTAAAGCCACTGACCAAGCTACTGTATTAAACGCGCTGGCAGGTGGAGCAACGTGTTGGTCAAAAGTGTTTGAGCACTCCTCAGCTCAACTATTGGACATAAGTGTACGGAAGGCTTGGGATAGGTAAAGATTTTTTCAGCGCCCATTCTAAAATTAATGACAGCAGAAAAATTCAGTTTCTGTTGGCAGAGCCGTTTCTTGCTATATGCTGACTGTGGGTGCATAGGGCCCCCTCACCACAAGTTGCAAGTGCTGTCTCAATATCTGAGGAGTGACCCGATGGAAAAGGTGTGACAAGTACTGGCACCTGGCCCACACACCTACTCTCTACCGATTGGTCAGATCTGTTGTCTACTGCACAGTGTTGCTATGACGACCAGTACTACTAAGCGAGAAGATGTGAGGCAAGTTGAGCTGAGCCACAGGTATCGGTCATTCACGGCATGGCATCAAAACAAATCTATTCATCTGGTTGAGAAGAAAGAAAAAAGAAGAAACTAGCTAAAGAAAAACGCTCACAGGACAAAGGTAAGCTTTGTTCTCATGATGTGGGTGGATGGGGAGTTAATGCTGAATCTTTAGCTAGCTTAAGTGTTTGCTTTAGAAAAGGGCTAATATAAAATGTATATGTCACATATAAATGCCATCAGACTTGACTGACTGAAGTGACACCTAATGAATTATAGCACGTCCAGTTCATTGGCATTACATTTGGTCTGTCATGTCTGCTGTATCGTCTTCCAGTGGAGCTGTAGGTCCGTCATAGACCTCCTCTGCTGTTAAATATTTGCCACGTAACATGACTTTAGGATTGTTTTAGTGTGTCCTCAGTTTATAGGTCTCTAATGTGAAGTGTGCTAAACAACACACATATATATATTAGGCCTATTGTGGATTATTATGGACTATTGTGGCAGTGGATTATTGCTCTGAGTGGATTATTGTTAACTCTGCTGAGTTAGTTGCGTCTTTCTTTACCACATTTATTAGAATATTTATTGTGACAATATAATTTGAACAAATGTGCCTACATTCTTACAGTTTAGTTATGTTTTTGATGTATTACTTTGTTTTATTCCAAAGACAATAACACAAATGAAAGACAATTTAAAGTAAACTATACTACATATGACCGTTAGTTCTGCCCACAGAATATAGGTTAAGACCAGATCATCAGTTAGGCACAAGTAGTCCACTTTATAATTAAAAATATTCCTTGAGTATCACAAAGTGCTCATCAGTCATTTATCTTTGCTTTATAACTGTAACAAGTACAATGTGTCCAAAACTGCTTAAAAGTAACAACTTTGAAATTTGGTGCTTTAAACAGACACTGTACTGTATGCTGCAATGTTTATTATAAAAACAGATCATGAATTTCTGCATTAGTATAACAAAACTCAATTTTATAATTTGAAATTTTCTTAGGATCTATTTTGCTTGGTAACCTGAGGAGTTTTGTCTTTGCAGGAGCAATTCTTGAATATTTTGGAGCCGTGGACCAGGAAGCAGCACGTCCGCCTTCAGCACCACTGGACCAGGAAGCAGCACAGCCACCTTCAGATCCACCGGACCAGGAAGCAGCGCAAGTTTTGGTGGAGATCCGGATAAAGGGACATATCCAGGAATTTTTCTCACTTTTATAAACACTGCTTTTTTTTCAACATTTTCATTAATTTCTCACAGAACAATGTATGGATGAGTGAGTACAATTTCATGCAAATCCAAATAAAAGTCTGGATCTTGTGGATTTAAATCAAGGAAGTAGTTTTCATTTTGATATTGGTAGGGAGTCAGACAAAGGAAATCACAGATATTGAAATGTGAAGCGTTTGCAAAGCATGTCCTGCCAGGAGGTTCCTAGGTCTGTTGGCACCTGAAAAAGAGAGCAATTACACAGGTTACATTACCAGGGGTGTAGTGCTATTTGTTTCTTTAAGTACTGAAGTGCACCTAAGATGCACTTGTGTGTGCGTAAACACGCACGTGCACATGTGATGGCCACTGGCATGTGCACACACATCGTTACTCTCTCTTAAATAATTAACAAATAATTCTAGAGCTGTCCCAAACGATTATTTTTCAAACAATTAATCTAGCGATTATTTTTTCGATTAGTTGACTAATCTAACGATTAATTTAATGTTACATGACCAAACAAAAGTAACGTAGTAACTGTAACTGTCGTTGGTAACTTTTATGAGGAAAAAAATACCGCGGTTGTAGGCGGAGCAGCGTCTGTCCTACCAACTCTTCGTCTAATTTCTGCCCGAAAAACAGCGTCTGTCACCGGCAAAAACCTTTAACTCTCTCAAGTGGTTGTGTTGAAATAAATCACCGCGATGGTCAGCCCTCCCGACCAGGACTTCAGTGAACTTTCCCCCAGGAAACAGCCTCCGCCCCGCAAGTGACAGATTCACGCAGCAACCTGTTTACTGATGGCGATTATGTTATAATGTAATTTAGCGCGAAAAACGTAACTCTTTCACCTTCCATGATGTTTAAGGGGCCGGGTTCTCAATCACTACACATTATAAAACAGTCCATGGGTTTACATCGACAGGGGAAACACCTGGGAAACACCCCGATGTCATCATTATGACGTGTACCGTCACGTCTCTTTAGGAGCGACAGCGCAGCTTTCTGTGTGAATTACATGGCGGTTCGTCTTTATTCCAGCGGTGCTTCACACTGTGTGAATGACCAACGGTGAAGAATTGACGACCCGCCGCTGCGGCGTTAATGCAGCGTCTCTGTGTGAGAGGGGCTATTGTCAGCCTCTGCAGGTACTACAACTTCCTGTTGTGGACGACGCATGAAATCATTCATGTCGACGAATTTATGTCGTCAATTACGTCGACTACTTCCCAGGCCTAAATAATTCACAAAGACCACTGACAAGTGGAATGTTTCCTTGCAAACAGGGTTGTGGCCATGATTTCATAATTACTGGGGTCATGCAAACTAGTAGGAATTAGTTACTATATTAATATTGTTATTAAAAAAATTATCAGCACAATGACCCAGTTAAAGACAGATCATTTATGAAAATGTCAAAATTATGAGTTAGAAAGTCAGAACTATGACTTTCTCAGTTTTTCTTAATCCGTGTATCATTTGTTCTTTTCATATTCAATTGAGATACCAAAATCGAAAAAGGAAAAATTGTTGTTTCCGTATTCGTTTTTGAATCTGATACCAGAAAACAAATAATGGTTCATTTTTTGTACTTTTGATTTATTGCTCAGATCAAAAATAGGAAATGAAATAACGGGCCACGGAAAGATTTTGATTTTGATATTTAATTTGTCCGATTTGTGTGAAGCGGAAGTTATAGTCTTCTTGGTGTGTTGCAGGTCTGTGTATCTTTTGGTCATTCGATTTTCCTTTCAGAAACGGGTATTAAAAAACAAAAAACTAGTGGTTATTTGATTTTCGTTTTAAAATAAAAAAATTAAAATTGAAATACAAGGCGTTTTTCTTTTTCAAGGTTAAAAAGGGATGAGCGAAATTATAAAAATGATTTGATATTCATTTTCTATTTCATATAACAAAAAATAAAATCACTAGAAAATAGAAATGGAAAAAAGGCCTGTTTATTCATATTCTGAGACCAGATGTTGTCATTTACAGGACGGTGCTGTGTAGAAGAAACAGTAGGCTAGTAGGCTACGGCGGGGTAATCTACCGTGGCAGTATGGAACTGCGGTCAAGCCCGATCTCCGTGGTCAAATCAGCCGCACTTAAATTTCGAGTGTACAAGTATTCTCAGCATTATGGTAAATGCGGAGAAACAGCGTATTTACTTTCGGTTTTCAAAATAAAGGTATTAAGTACAGTAAGCTATAATTCGAACCTACATTTTAAATAAAATATGTTACATTAAAGTGTTTCATGAGCCCATGATGAAGAAAAAACACTTAATATGAAGTATCTTTACTGCACCAGTGTAGAGACATGCCAAAATAAAAGTCTCATATTTATGCCTCCAGTTTGCATATTTTACCATATTTGAGCTACTGTAAAATCACATTGCTCAATATTTCCTGGCTACTGATGGTATATTTGACATCTACACATCTAAGACTACCACTATACTTGATATCAAGCATTTTTACTGCACCAATGTGGAGAAATTCAACAATAAATTTCCCCATTTGTACCTCCAAGTGGCATATTTTCATATATTTGAGCTACTGTAAAAACACTTTGCTCGATATTCCTGGCTATGGATGGTATACTTAACTTCTACACATCGTGTATAATAGCGTAACATCATGGTGATGGGCCCCGGTGCAAAGATTTTTTTTGTTCCCCTACCCCCGCCCTAAACACAAGCGCATGCTCTTGCTCACTGCACGTGCACACACACACACACACACATACACACACACACACACACAATCACACAGCCACTCAAGAGAACTGCTAGCAGGGGTGGACTTCTACACAAGTGTTCTTACAGCAGCTCAAATATGGTCAAATATGCAATCTCCAGGCATAAATATGGGACTTTTATTTTAGAATTTCTCCTTGATATCAAGTATAGTTGTAGTCTTAGATGTGTAAAAGTCAAATGTACCATCCATAGCCAGGAATTATTGAGCAAAGAGTTTTTACAGTACGTCAAATATATGAAAATATGGAATCTGCAGGTATAAATATGGGACTTTTTTGTTGAATTTATCCACATTGGTCCAATAAAAAGTATGCTTGTAGTCTTATATGTGTAGAAGTTAAGTATACCATCCATAGCATGTAATTATTGAGCAAAGTGTTTTTACAGTAGCTCAAATATATGAAAATATGCCACTTGGAGGTACAAATGGGGAATTTTATTATTGAATAGCTCAACATTCGTGCAGTAAAAATGCTTGACATCAAGTATAGTGGTAGACTTAGATGTGTAGATTTCAAATATACCACCAGTAGCCAGAAATATTGAGCAATGTGTTTTTAAGCACCTCAAATATGGCCAAATATGCGAACTGGAGGCATAAATATGGGACTTTTATTTTGGCATGTCTCTACACTGGTGCAGTAAAGACACTTGATATTAAGTGTTTTTTTCTTCATCATGGGCTCATGAAACACTTTAATGTAACCTATTTTATTTTAAATGTAGGTTCGAATTATAGCTTACTGTTCTTAATACCTTTATTTTGAAAACCTAAAGTTAATACGCTGTTTCTCCGCGTTTACCATAATGCTGAGAATACTTGCACACTCGAAATTTTAGTGCAGCTGATTTGACCACGGAGATCGGGGTGACGGCTGGCTTGACCGCAGTTCCATGTCCATGTGTCACGGTAGATTGCCCCGCCGTAGCCTACAAGCCTACTGTTTCTTCTACACAGCACCATCCTGTAAATGACAACATCCGGTCTCAGAATATGAATAAACAGGCCTTTTTTCCGTTTCTGTTTTCTAGTGATTTTATTTTTTGTTATATGACATAGAAAATGAAAATTGAATCATTTTTATAATTTCACTCATCCCTTTTTGACCATGAAAAAGAAAAACGCCTTGTATTTCAAGTTTTAGTTTTATATTCTAAAACGAAAATCAAATAACCACTAGTTTTTAGTTTTTTAATACCCGTTTCTGAAAGGAAAATCGAATGATACACGGATTTTTCTTAATGATTATGACTTTAATACATACTTTATACTACTTTCATCTTTAAGTATTTTATATGTCTCATAACTGACTTTCTCATATTCTCCTAATTTCATAACTCTCATAATTTCTACAGTTTATTTTAATATTATAGCTGATTCGCTTAGAATTATGACATACCATGGGAATCTTTATTCATCAAGCTTAGTTTTCATCATATCCTTGTCTTTAATGATTATGGATGGTAATGGGTAGTGTGACTGCAGCAGGTAGTTTTGATCAAAGTTGTTGCTGGGCACTATAACTTTTAATAATAACGACTGTCCTATTGTGAATATTTTTGCCACTGAAAATGTTATGTTTTATATGAATATAGGTTCAGTTGTTTGTGCTGCATTCTTAGTTACTCATGTGTAGGGCGGTGAAATGCAGCCCCTCAACCTTCGCACACAGAGTGTATGACAGGACGATACTGTACGTGTCCAGTTTGTTACATATATTTAACACCATATGTATATATGTCCCACAGTGTAACAATCTGCTCTTACTAAGCTGTTCAGCTTTGCTAATGAGAAGATGCCAACCTTTGTTGACAGCATGCAGCATCGTTTTAGGAAATTTATGATTTCAATATTTTAACATTCAAATGGACAATGCAAACTGAGACGCAGCACTACACCTATGTACATTACCGAATGATTTGTTACCGCAGGCCTACATTAACCAAGCTCAGAACAAATTTGGTCATCATGCCTTGACAAGCTTCAGAAAGCTATTTATATTCTGAATCTGGTGATAAGCGTTTCATATTGTGAGAGCTAAGACTCATTTAAAATCAAAACAAAACCCCCAAAGACAAAATATCAAGATGTTGACTTAAATCCCCATTCATCTTGAAATGTGCAGTTGCAACATCCATGTGATTTTGATAGAGCACTTCACAAACATATGCTACTGTGATGCCAAACATATTAACTATATTAGTTCAGGGAGGCGGGACTGGTAGAGATTAAGATCTGTTAACTGTTTGTTTACCAATACCTGGATATTGGTGTGGACATGTCCCCAGCATCCTTACCCAATCCAACACACATGATTTAAATGTGTTTCATTTGATGTTGGATTTAGCTTGATAGAACTACACTGGGACTGTTGGGCTTTTGCCATTCTAATTTTCAAAATTTTTGACTGAGAAATAGTTAGCAACAGAAATGACAAACTTTGCCTTTAAAGCCATGTTGTGGCGTTGACGTGTCACAGGACACATGTTAACACACGCACACACGCACACGCATAAGCCTGAAGTACACAAAATCTGAAAAAAGGTGCAGGTTGATTGGATTGAGTTTCATATCATGCGAGGTGAAGCAGGGAAAAACACAGCTGTTTTAATACTTGATGTTTCTCTCTCACACACACAATCGCACACCCTCAAGCTGTCCCACTGCCTTTCTTTGAGCTACTGAAGTAAACAGAATGTTGAATTCTGTCTTATGCAATTATTTCTGGTTCTCTGCAACACACCCACTCTGAAGTGTGTCTGCGTGTGTGTCTGAGAGAGAGAAAGAGAGAGAGAGAGAGAGAGAGAGAGAGAGAGAGAGAATTCCATGAGAAGAAGCTGCATCAAAAATGAGCTCCTGAATATTTCTCAAACTTGGACCTTAAAAGTAGGACATTTACAAAAGAACCTTCAAATATTATTCAGAAAGGACGAGGTGACGAAAAGAAGAGGTGACAAAATTAATTATCAAAACAGAAGAAAAAAAATCATCTTTGGATATATATTTTAAATCAAAACAACTAGCTAGCCGTCAACTAGCTAGCTGTCAACTGTGTAACCTGATATCACCTGCTAACTTGGATACTACCTGCCACTGTTACCAACATTTACAAGGAGAAACTGCACTAAAAACGATTACAGAAGAGGTATCCTATGAAGTAAAAGAAGAAGAACAAACAAACAAACCAACAAATACTCTGTTTAAAGGCTAAAATAGCAAAGAAAGTAAACAGTTGAGCCCCCTGTGGAGTAAACAAGTGATCGCCATGGAAACTGGTCAGAAGGCAGCTAACAGGACAGACAGCAGGGAGGTGGATACCCTGCTAAATGTAAGAGTGCAGCAGCTAGGGAGAAACACAAGGAGAAGACACTACATGAAAATCCGGAGGTCCTCTTTACTGACTACACCCAACACAAAGAAGGAAGGAAGAAAACAACCTCATATTCTTCACTGACCCCATCTATATCTGTAAAGATACTCTGTGCAACAATTATGCATATGTATCAAGTGAAGGCATCGACTCAGGAGGCAGATTAAAGATCTGTAAATGAAAAGCTTGACAAGGATGATCCTCTGCTCACCATCAATTACTACACCAAAGGAAAGGTCATGGTCCAGGGGAACGAAACCAACCTGGAGACCTTTGAAGAGGCATTCTCCTTGTTAAAAGCTGAGGTGAACACCAAGAGGATCAATGTCCCCTCTGATAGTGTAGATGATGAGAGCCCAACAGAGAACCACACCTCCTTATCCATCTCTGCCCCTCCCACACCTGCCAGTTCCACCAACCACTGAAGGAGAGTATGGCCCTGCTGGAACTGGACTTTACTGAATTCAAAAAGCTGACCCAGGCAAGGCTGTCTGACCGTCAAAACAACACTGTGCAGCAGCTTCACTGGCAGACTCTCCCTGCCAGTGTCCCAAGCCACTGCCTTGTTTCTGGCCCACTGTCTCTGCTCTGCACCCAGCCCAACAACACCCTGGCAACTCCTGATACACCCACACAGCCAGCTCTGCCCATCCCAGCTGCCCTCCACTCAGCCAGAAGAACAAGCTCCACAAGTGGTCCTGCTTGCTGACTCAAATGGAAAATTCCTGGACACAAACAAGCTTTTTCATGGTAAAAAAGTGCTATCAAAATGCTGCAGCACCACAGGCCAATGAAGTTGTTTAAAAAAGGAGACCCTCAGGAGCCCTCAATACCTGGTGATCCACAAAGGAACAAATGACCTACATAACCTCTGAAAAGACACTGCTGAGGCAGTTGGAAAGATGTCAGAGCAGGCCAGTAAGGAATTCCCTGACACCCGCATTGTGATCTCCACCCTGTTACCTGGGACTGACACCCCTCCTCATGTCATCCATGACATCAATATGGAGATCAAAAGAGGATTTGCCATCTTGCCCAACATCCACCTGGCCCTCCATCCAACCATTGGCACCTGGGACCTCTATGATGGACTCCATCTTCACAAAGAAAAGGTGAAGATCTTTGCAAAGACCCTCAAAGATTCGGCCCTAGGACGCAGTCCTTCCAACCTCTCTTCTACAAGAAGCTTCAGAGACCATCCAAGACCTCCTCTTCTCCATTACCATCCCAGGATCATCCCCCCTACTGTGAGGAGACACAACAGCTCAGCCTGGACCTCCCACTCCCCACATGCCCACCACCTCACCACCGTGAAACACAACCAAAGGAAGCCTCCTTTTCCCCTCCTCAGTCCCTGCCCACCATCCCCCTTACAGCATCGGCAGCAGAACTATGCAGCGGCACCTGCCCCTGGTCCGCCTCTTCATCTACAGCAACGGAGCTATGCAGCAGCACCTGCCCCTGGTCCGCCTCTTCATCTACAGCAACGGAGCTATGCAGCAGCACCTGCCCCTGGTCCACATCCCCACCTGCAGCGGCAGAACTATGCAACAGTACCTGCCCCTGGACCACCTCCCCATCCACAGCAGCAGAACTATGGAACAGCACCTGCAGTCCCTCCCCCAGCTACCTCTGAGCTGGGATACATCAGGGAGATGCTGAACACCCTGTACACCCGGCTTCTGTCCAGCTAAGATATACATATTCAGAGCCCTTTCCCATATCAATAATATAGAAATATATTATTAGTTAGTAATAGTAATAATGACAATAGTAGTATTCAGTACAATGGTAATATTGGTAAAAATAGTAGATACATCCATGGATTATATTTGAAATCATTATTTAGTATTATAAATATATGGATAGTTGTAGGTATTTTCATATTTGTCTCACTATAAGGTTCATTTTGATTGTTTTCTTATGCATTCATTTCATGTAAGCTGTTGGAAGATTCAGGGTCTCCACTCCTCAACTTTTGCGCTAAGGAGCGGAAAACCTGAATTCATGAAATCCGTTGATATAATTGTATTGACAGAAACATGGTGTCAAAATGATTTGCTCACTTACTGTCCTCCAGGATATAATGAAGTTATGGAACATACGCAAGGGCAGAACATCAGGGGGGATCTTGGTGAGGTATAAAGGAGAACTTTGCCATCAGATCTCACCAATAAACCAGGGTAAATCACACATTTGGTTGAGATTAGATCAAACCCAATGCATAACTGATAAGGATCTATATCTCTGTGCAATTTATATACCCTCAGTAGATTGTCCTTATTTTGAAGAAGACATCTTTGACACTCTCAATTCAGAAATTGCCTACTTCCAGGCCCAGGGAAACGTGCTTCTAACTGGAGATCTGAATGGACAAACCGGAATTGAATCTGATGTCATGGACCTGCAGGGCAACAACCATGTATTTGGTCAGGCCCCCCTGTTTACCACACCAACAACCTTGACTCTGAAATAAATTAAAGTGGCAGGAAGATAGTGCATCTCTGTTGGGCCTTAACTCTAAGATCAAATGAGTGACACAAAAAGCGAACCCAGCAAACTGTTTAAATTAAATCCTACCTACAGATGGGCCCCAGACAGTGGAGACAAATTCATCATGGCCTGAACTCACCTGATCTGATGAATGACATATCAATATATGACCGAAACCAATATGTCTCTACCAGAGATGGTGTAAAAAAGGCCACTGATGATATCAATATGATATTTCACAAGGCGGCTATAAAAGCTGACCTCATAAAACAAAGATGGAAGCCTGTTAAAAGGCAAAACACTGAGAAATGGTTTGATCAAGAATGCAAGACCATCAGAAAAGACCTGAGAACAATAGCAAATGAAAAACGTCGCCAACCAAACAACCCAGCCTTACGCATTAGATACAATGAAATTTTAAAGAAATATGAATGTGCACTTAGGAACAAAAAACAAAATTATACTCACATGAAACTTGAAGATACTGAACATGCCATTAATCAAAATCAGTTCTGGGATATGTGGAACAAGTTCAACATAAAGCAACAGACACTACCCATCCAAAATGGTGACATCTGGAGAGCACATTTTGAAAATCTGTACAGAGACATACCAATAAATCAAATCAATTCAGATCAGCGTAGTATACAAGAAAAACTCCAAACATTAGAAGAAACAATTAAAAACAACCAAAACCCCCTTGATTTCCCAATTAATGGGAAGAACTGACCACACAGACAAAATCTCTCCAGCAGAGGAAAGCTTGTGGTCCAGACAGCATTAAAATTAAATGCTCAAATGCAGCACCCCAGAGATGCAGGGTGCACTGTTGAAGTTGTTCAATACTGTACTACAGTCAGGATGTTTTCCTGACATCTGGTGCAAAGGGCTCATTTCCCCCATTCATATGAGTGGGGACAAATTAGACCCTAATAACTACCGTGGCATCTGTGTCAGCAGCTGTCTGGGTAAACTATTCTGCAGTATTCTTAATAAAAGAATACTAGATTTCCTTGAGGAACACTCCATCTTGAACAGAAGCCAAATTGGCTTCCTCACAAAACACCGCACCACCGACCATGTATATACCCTTCACACCTTAATTAACAAACGTACACTAAACAAAAAATGGTAATGGTAATATTTACTTGTTTCATTGATTTCAAGAAAGCTTTTGACTCTATTTGGCATGAAGGGCTCAATTACAGGCTCCTCCACTGTGGTATAGGGGGCAAAATGTATGATCTGGTCAAATCAGTGTATTTGGAAAATATGTGTGCTGTTAAAATTGGACACAAACAAACTGACTTCTTCACCCAGAGAAGAGGTGCACGCCAGGGCTGCAATTTAAGTCAGACTCGTATATTTTGTATATCAACGAACTTGCTGTTGAGATGGATCAATGTGCTGCTCCTGGCCTCTCCCTCCTAGATAGAGAGGTGAGGTCTCTGTTTTATGCTGATGACCTTGTTCTACTGTCTCCTACTGAACAAGGACTACAGCAACAGCTGGACATAGTAGAAAAGTACTGTCAAAACTTGGCCCTAGCAGTAATTATGAAGAAAACTAATATCATGATCTTTCAAAAACGCCCTTGATGTTAGGAGAACAAACACCAGTTTACCATAGATAACCATGTCAATAACCTTCTGTCTGAGAGCATTCACAGTCAGCCTCCTCACACACTTATCTGACCATAGTAAAATAACACTCTACATTAGAAAGACAGCAACAGACCCTCATGCAGCTGAACGCACTAAATTTAACTATACAAAACATCCTTATAGATGAACAACCAATAGCAACGATGACTACCAGAAAGCAATCAGACATCAAACAATTCTATCTCAATTAGACCATTTTCTTTCCACCTCATATCCCCACTGTGACGATGGCCTAAATCAGGCATTACAGATTCTGAACAACATATTTGACAATGCGGCACATTTATCTAACCTGAGAAAATGTCAACACCACAGATCAAAAAGGTCAACCAGTTAAAAGTGGTTTGATACGGACTGCAGACATCTGAAAAAAACACTCAGGAGTTTATCAAATCAAAAACACAGACAACTTGACAACCCTGAGGTCCGCCTCCATTATTGGGAAACACTAAAATTATACAGAAAAACACTCCGAACTAAAAAGCAGCAGCATGAACAGCATCAACTTGATGTAATTGAAGAATCCATTGACATGTTAAAATGAGATAAACTTCCAAAATTATTTTTGTTAATAAAGTAATTATTTTAAGAAATTTCAAATTTCAGTTTCAATCCATTAATATGAAATACATTTTGTTCAGAACATAACACCTTTTTTTTCTTTTTAAGAATAAATAAATACATAAACAAATGTATAAATAGATAAATAAATAAATAAATCTGCCTATTGTGGTACCTGATCTATCAGGTGAGAGCACAGCAGGCCTAGAATCTGCTGGATGTCTCTCGGCTCATGGTGTTCGGGTGTGGGGGTGGGCTCGGGGGCAGGGGGTGTGGAGAGGGCATGGGCGTAGCGGACATGTCCCCCGCACTTCCCGTATCTGTGCCCTCTGTCCCCCGCACTTTTTACAGCCATTACAACCATTCAAATCATTTTTAACACGTGGCAGCGCGTTTTGCCGAGCCGCCTTTAAACGCACCATGAGCAGGCGGAGCCAGGCGGCAAACATTTCTCTGTCAGTTGTAATTTGAATCAGACAGACGTTGATTCAGATCTTTGTAAAGGGGCGTTCAGACCAAACGCGATAGACGCGAATACAATCGCTTCAGACGCTTAATTCGCGCCGCGCCAGACGCTCCATTCGCGCCGCGTGATCATTTTGGACTATTCGCGTCATTCGCTTCATTCGCGTCATTCGCGCTTGCCCGCTCATTTTTGAACCGGTATTTCTCAACCCGCTGTCTTTCCACGTCTATCATGGCTGATATCACCACCGTTGCTGTACTGTACCTGCTGTACAAGTCCCAGAAACGCCGGAAAACCACCCGCCGTCGTGTCTGGGTTCATGAAGTCCTCCGAAGACACACAGAGCTGGGGGAATTTCACTGTCTCCTCCAGGAGCTCCGTCTGGATGACGACCGGTTCCAGCGGTAGCTCAGGCTGACTGGAGCCCAGTTCGAGGACCTGTTAGCTCGGGTCGGTGCCAGGATCTCCCGCCTGGACACCAACTACAGGCGCTGCATCTCAGCTGTGGAGCGCCTGTCCATCTGTCTGAGTTGAGCTACAACTAGCTTCTCCTCCACCGTTGCCCTGAGCAACCGTAAACAACCGTACGTGATGGAAGTGACGTCGTCGGCTTGAACTCGTCGCTGATTGGATGTCGCGGCGCGATGCCGCTTGAAAAGTTGGATATTTTCAACTTTATTCGCGCCGCGCCAGACGCTTCATTCGCGCCGCGCCAGACGCTCCAGACGCTTCAGACGCTCCAGACGCTTCATTCGCGCCGCGCCAGACGCTCCATTCGCGCCGCCGTCGCCTGAATCGCGTGTAATCGCGCCATTTACATTGATTTTCAATGTAGAGTAGCCGCTCCATTCGCGTCTATCGCGTTCGGTCTGAACGCCCCTTAAGGATGTTCAGCAAACCAGTGAAGAGGCAAAAGACTTTGCTTAATTTTTTTCATAAAAATTGTGTAAGTTGAGTAATGCTGTTGCATGTAGATAATGTTTAGCTTAATTATATGGAAGCAAATTTGTACCATAATTCAAATTAAAATGCATTTACAGAAATGCTTTTTCATTTTAAGAATGTAGCTGCATTTTTTGACTCATAAATAAAATTAGTAATAAATCATCCAAATTGCATTTTCATTTTCTTCTTCAAGACTGCTTATTATGTAACTTAATTTAAATGATAAGGAAAAGGACATTTAAGATATAATTTTCAAAAGATGACCCAGCAAATAGGTACCAAAATTCAATTTGAAATGTCAAATTTGAAAATTAAAATGCATTAGCCGAAATGCTTTCTCATTTCAAAGTCAGAGCTGCATTTTTGACTCATAAATAAAATTAGTAATAAATCATCCAAATTGCATTTTCATTTTCTTCTTCAAAACTGCTCATTTTGTTACACAAAGACAAAGAAAACTGCTTTTTCGTTTTGAAGCCCCCCCCGCAAAAAAAGGTCCAAAACTAATTTGAATTCGCAATCCCAAGCGGCGCAGGAGAGTGACGTCAGCGGCCTCTCTTCTTCTTCTGACCGACCGTGCTACGCATCTACGTTAGGGGGCGGCGGTGTGCTTATTCGACACTGGAGGAAGAGAAGGGACAAGAAGAGAGTGTGAAGGCTGTGTTGGTAGCATAGACTGTGGTACATGTTTTCAGAAACAGCGGGGAAATCACCACCATGTCCAGTTCTGTACTGCGGTCAAGCCAGCCATGGTTCGCGTTTGCTTGGTTAAATCAGCCGCACATTTTTTTTCCAGTGCGAAATTCTCTAACATTTACGGTGATCGTAAGCCGCTCTGAAGAGCTGCTGGCAGTGACGGTGGGTTAGACTGCAGACTCAGTCAGACCCATGAAACACACACGGTACTTTACAGTCAGTATTCCCGGTAATAAACTGAAGGCATCGGCGCTGGACCGTACGTCGACGTCGCCCCCATATTGGATGTGGCAGCTCAGCCCCGTGAACTAATACAAGTCAATGGAGTGAACTTTATAAAGCTTCTTCTGCAAAGTGCTATAAGCTAATGTCTCTCTCTCCCCCACACCCACTCACCTGCAGCGGGTCACAAAATCACCGGCCGCTTTATAGCCTGGAGCCCCGCCTTTCCGAAACCCCGCTGTTCCGAACATAGACTTCAATTCATCGTAATGGCGGGGTTTCCCTTTTTTTTCGAAGACCCCGCTATTCCGAAAAGTCTATTGAGGAAACCCTCCATTCCGACCCCACCCCCACTCCGAACGGACACAATCAGAAAGGAAACGGAGGCTGCGCATTTATCCCTTTTTGCTTTGTGGGTTCAAACGGGTCATGTGGCTGATTAACCGCAAAACAAGCCTACTTCATATTAATTACATAACGCTTATTATGCTTCAGCTGGACAAATGGCTATGTTGAACTGAAATTATTTTATCATGCTAAATATCCGAAATTGTATGAAAATTGCTCCAATGCGTTATACCGATCTTCGGACATATTCAGACACAGCCTGATATGGGTTCTGAGCAAAGGAATGTCTGTTTTCTCCCCCGGTCTGTTGTCAGCAGGAGCCTGGGTGAAGTGGGCTCAAGCCAGAGTTCAGCCGAGAGAGAAAAATTGTGTATTTCTTTTGCTCTGTGGGAGATCTCCCACAACAGAGTGGATGAGAAATCAAGGGGAACAGATCTGCCCACACTGAAAAAAGTATAACCTTGCTCAAACTAAAAAAATTGATGTCAAGATATCACATCTAAAATATTTGAATTCACAGAATCTAAATTGAGTGACTTCTTATGACCTGATTATTTTATGTTGATGTAAACAATAATACTTGACTTGACTCAACCTAAATTCTTTGCCTTGATCCAAATTATTTTCTTAACATTTTAGTTATTGAACCAAACTAATAAATTGAAATTGAACCAACCTAATGTATTCACTTTTAACTAAATTAACTTGAATTTTTTGCATTGACACCACTTAATTAATTTACATATATCCAAACTATATTTTTCACATTTTATTTGACTTAACTTCAAAAATAATTTGTTTCCCATCTTATAAACTCTTAAAAAAAGACACTTGGACAACATATAACGTTAAATGTATTTATTAATCTTTAACATATATGAACCATATGCAACATATTCCCTTTCATTTAACTTACGGTCCTGACAACTGTTGCTATCAGGGGCAGGAGGCTACACAATTGAGCCCGAGAGGATGGGTCCAGTCTGAATGTTTTGCCCTGAATGTAGCCCAATTGGACTAGCGATGGCTTTTGGCTAGCTCACGTTACCGATACCTGTAAAGGGTTAGAAAATACATTTACTATTATTCATAGTCATAACGTTTACGGTAAATGCTAGCTAGCTAGCCTGCTACTGCCAACTAGCTAGCCAGCTACTGCCAGCTACAATCATGCCAGCTATGCCCCGTTGAAGTAGCCTACTTAAATTGGGCTATTCTTTGCAATTTGATAACACAAAACACTAAAACTTTAATTATCAGCCACTGCTTTGCTACTTACGTTTCTTTTTGGATGAAATCCACGATGTCAAATGGTGCGTCTGGCCAGCATGCTGAGAGAGAGCTTCTGGACTTAACACATACTTGCCAACATTGGGTTGTGAAAAATAGGGAGATTTTTTTCATCGGTGTATCAGCCCAAGTAACAAGGTTCCTTCGCCAGGTGTGCGATTTATTTGTCATAATTTCTTGCCTTGTATTTTAAACCACACAAAATTCTTAGAACAGTGTTTCCCCTAATTTTTTTTATAGCAGCTGCGCTCTGAGTTGATAACCTAGCAACACTAGGGGAGTCTGGGGGCATGCCCCCCCGGAAAAAAATTTGAAAAATGACCCTTTAAATCTCACCTACTCGTGAGATTTTTGAAAAGAAAATCATTTTTAGAATTTCAGAATCAGAATCTAAGACATGAGACAAAATAGTGTAGAAGCTGACATTGCTGCTTGAAAATATGTTAACATCCTGAGCATTTCAGAAGTCAGTGAGCCACATGCCATGGAAGCTATTGAGAAATAATTCATAATATTTATCATAATAATTCATCATAATTTCTGCATATTAATATTCATATTAAATAGAGGAAGCACTAAAATACAATAACAATAGGTGTCTTACTCGTCCAGTTTACTGATACAATCTGCAGCTGGTTTGGAGTCACTGGGTCACATGTCATGAAAGATATTCTAAAAAACAGCAGTTATTTTGTATTAATTTATTTATGCTAAGTAATTTAATGACGGTCCCTAAATCAGTCTCAGTGATTCAGCGCGAGGCTCTGAGAGGTGAGCTGACCGTCCTCCTGCTGCTGACACTGGGAGAACCTCAGTAAAGTCTCAGCTGGACCCGATATCCACAGAATATCCAAACTGAAACTAACTTCACCCCGGTTCGATGAGTCGCCTGTTGCAGCCTTTGAATAGGATGACGAGGATTTCAGTCACTCAACTTCAACGGTACAAATAGCAGTAATGACAATAATAATCGAATTCAAGATAACTTGAGGTGTGGTGCTTTCACTGTGTGCAACTTAAATTCCCCATTCGCCTGTGATATTAAACCGACAAAAATCACGTCATCATCAAAATCAAATGTCATTATGTTTATCAATACCCGACCGACCGTGCCTTGCGCAACGCCCCCCCCCCCCCCCCCCCCCAAAAAAAAAGAAAAACAGATTTGCATGATTCACGAGAGCCTCATTTTCAGGTCGGAAAAGCCGGATTGCGGGATTTATCAGGAACAATCACACACCTGCTCATCCACACAGGCAGGCCAGGGTTGCCAGATACTGCAACAAATATAGGGACACAATCTTACTTGTTTCCTTTACTGTAAAATCGGGAGATTAACGGGAGAAATTACTGACCGGGAGCATCGAGGGAGATAGGGTTAAAAATCGGGAGTCTCCCGCGTGAATCGGGAGAGTTGGCAACTATGCTTAACATGTGCTCTGACTGCGCAGTGTGCAATGCGCATGTGCAATTAATTTGACTCAAACTAAAAATATTACCTGCAGGTCATGAAGAAAAAATAATAATTTGAGAGAAATCAAAAACTTTGTTTTGGGTCCTTTGGACGTATATTTAGTTCAGTACAAATCAAACTTGATGTCTCTAAATGCAAAAATAATGAGTTTCACAATCAAATCAATAATTTTTACTTGTTTCAAATGGCAGTTATTAGTTTGAACGAACAACTGCATGTTACACTTTTTTCAGTGCAGCAAACATCAGAACGCAGAGTGCAGCCTTTGTCTGTCACCTGGTTCAGCACCCTGGACAGCTGCCTGCGTAACTGGATGTGGGAATTTGATGCATTTGAAGCCGCGACATTTGGTTTAGAAACGTCATATATAATAACATTGTTTCGAGTCGTAAACACTTCTGTAAGTGGAAGAAATAAGAATCAATTAGGCTATTAGTGTTAGTCCTTCTTCATATAAAGTTGTGTTACAGTCGCACAGCTGGAGACCGCTAACAAAGTTAGAGACAAGAGAGACAATGAATGAAATCCCGCGAAATTATGTGCGGTCAATATGACCGCTTATGGCTGAAATAGGTAAAACAAATCATTTTCTTTTCCTTTTCTGTAATTTATATAAAAAACTATTCTCAATTAAAATACAGAAAATGGTTAGAAGTCTGTAATGTTTGCATTTTCTTTACATCGCAGATTGATAACTTAATTGTGATAATGTTCAAAGTTATTATTATTATTATTATTATTATTATTATCATCATTATTATTATTTCACATAAACACACACACAGCAAGTATAATGGTACTGTGCTAGGTATTTTTTTCGTGGTTCTTGGTGCTTGGAGCAATGTTGTTGTTGTGGCATTCATGCCAATAAAGCGAATTTGAAATGAATTGAATTAATAAACCTTTAGATTCTTGCCTATAGACTGATAAGTGTTGTGTTTACAAATGAGCAATACATCCAGATTTCTTGAGATTTGTATTGTCAATGGGAATTTAAATTTAAATGTCAGGCGATGTTTTCTTCATGGAAATTATTTTTCGGGCAAACAATTATAAGAGAGAGAGGGAGCGCGGACGGGGGATCCGTTGTGTGACAGCGGAGCGGAGGGTCAGCAGCTGGATTTTGCACGCACGGTCAGTATTAGTAGGTGTTTGAGGTTTATTACGTTTGCGGACATTATTACATTCAATGTAATAATCAACTTCATGTAGTTTTTATTGAATCAAAAATACATATGTAGCCTATTGTCTTCTCCTCTGCTTTTTTTTTTTTTTTTTTTTCAAAGACAAACTGAGCAGCACTGCTCAATCCACTCAATCCGCTCCAGCTCCACCCGCCAAGCGCTCCTCCGAGTGCCGACAGGACTGCCAGCTCTCCGGCGCCCCGGAGCGTGGCTTCCCCGTGCACACATCCTCCTACTCTGACTTTGTCCGTGTTACAATAAACACTCCATGCATCCAGCTACAGCCTCCTGTCCGCTTCTGGGTCTCACCTTTGCTAAAGACACCTAACATTAACAGATCAAAACAGAGTAAACGGCAGCTATCCGACATCAGATCCACGCTCCTGCCTGCCCCAGCCAGCCCCCACACACCGACCTGTCGCCTACGCAGCCGCGTGGGAGGGGACAGGAGAGACCCCGGCGCTGCTGCAGAGGAGCCGTGGACTGCGATGACTCTAAGCAGCATGTGAATTACAATATAATCTATTTCTCGCCTTTCCCCCGATGATCTGAATAAGTCGCTAAATATGTCGCTGGTCGCTTTTTCGAATTAACGTCGCTGGACTGAAAAGTCGCTAAGTCTAGCGAGACAGTCGCCATGTTGGCAACACTGAAGAAGAGAGGCCGCTGACGTCACGCTCCTGCGCCGCTTGGGATTGCGAATTCAAATTGAATTTTGGACCTTTTTTTGCGGGGGGAGGGCTTCAAAACGAAAAAGCAGCCGAGAAATACACAATATTTCTCTCTCTGCTGAACTCTGGCTTGAGCCCACTTCACCCAGGCGCGAATGTGCGGCTGATTTAACCAAGCAAACGCGAACCATGGCTGGCTTGACCGCAGTACAGAACTGGACATGGTGGTGATTTCCCCGCTGTTTCTGAAAATATGTACCACAGTCTATGCTACCAACACAGCCTTCACACTCTCCTCTTGTCCCTTCTCTTCCTCCAGTGTCGAATAAGCACAGTTTTCTTTGTCTTTGTGTAACAAAATGAGCAGTTTTGAAGAAGAAAATGAAAATGCAATTTGGATGATTTATTACTAATTTTATTTATGAGTCAAAAATGCAGCTCTGACTTTGAAATGAGAAAGCATTTCGGCTAATGCATTTTAATTTTCAAATTTGACATTTCAAATTGAATTTTGGTACCTATTTGCTTGGCCATCTTTTGAATATTAAATCTTAAATGTCCTTTTCTTTATCATTTGAATTAAGTTACAAAATGAGCAGTCTTGAAGAAGAAAATGAAAATGCAATTTGGATGATTTATTACTAATTTTATTTATGAGTCAAAAAATGCAGCTACATTCTTAAAATGAAAAAGCATTTCTGTAAATGCATTTTAATTTGAATTATGGTACAAATTTGCTTCCATATAATGATGACTGACTAATAGATATCAATAAATCAAGTTAAGCAAGTTAACAAATGTTAACTGTTAGCTATGTTAAATCGCTTGCTAGGTGCAGAGGTGGTAGTAACTACTTACATTTACTCCGTTACATTTACTTGAGTATGAGTTGTTTTTCTGCAAAATACTTTTTACTTTTACTTGAGCAATATTATTCTAAAGTAACAATACTCTTACTTGAGTACGTTAACGTTCAGGGATGGAAAGTAGCACCCGACACTGCCAAATGCGGGTGAATTTGTTTGCTGGAGGGTGAATTGAATCAGTTTACCAGCCATTCCAGTCAGATCTGATCCAGTCGATCATTAATGTTAATGATCAATATCTTGGTTAAGGCATAACGGCGCTTTCCACAATCCTACAGTTAGATCTGGTCAAATTATGTTTCTGATTCGACCAAAGTGTGAGCTGGACTTCAGAAAGGCCGGAATTCAAACACTATAACGGCCGTTAGCGGTCATTTGGACCGTTAGATTTTAAACTCTATAATCTCTCATGTAAATTGTGATGAATGCATTCATTGTGTCTTGATATTTAAACAAAATCGAAATAACACCGAAGTGTATTTTAACAAGTTTAATTTTACATTCATCAATATTCATGTCATCGCACATAGTAAACGTAATTATTGCATATATTTACACAATATTTTAATAGAGAAAACTCTTAAAAGTATAAGTAATTTATTTGATCATTTTATTTTAACACAATAATAATCGAAAAAGCTGGAAACAAGCTGATCTAAAACAAAAAAGAGCCGTTTTGATCACTGGTCACAGTCTACAGATTACCTCCGCTCTCCTCGCACACACGGGCTTGTGGCATTTCAAGCGTCCGTGTGCAGCGTTCCGTTTGCAGCTCTCTGACCGGCACTGCCTCCCACTGCATGAAAAGTGGGATTTTCGGCCCCGTAAACGCCCGGAAATCTCCCTAATTTTCGGCAGTTAAAGTCTGTGTAGACCAAAATCAGCCATTTTCTTCTAAACACATTAAACGGGTCATAAATGTGTTTACTTAAAACATGTAAAAGCCATTCGGCCATGTAGAATTTAATTTTGGAGCTAGGCTCACAAACAGTTTTTCAACATTTCTGTGTTCAGGATTTAATGGGCGGGTCAGAAATCATGCAAATCATGGCCGCGTTAGGTAACGCGGCCATATGATTTGCATAAACCCCGCCCTGCTGCGGAAGTGGTATAAATACGTTCAGCGCATCGGCTTCAGTGGTTCTCCCACTCACTCTCCAGTTTCGGATTGCGTTGCTTACAATAGTTTGCAGCTAGCTAACCAGCCAACCAGTCAGCTAACCAGCCATGTCTCCTCCACATCGCTCTGCATCTTTCCTGGATGCCACAGTGTGCAGGGTGACTGCGCTGTTAGCTTATTTAAGTTTCCTTCGGATGAAACGTAAGGAAACGGGGGAGTCCATTGACGCTGGTCAACTCCGTCCCCGGCTTGCATCCTCTCCTCCGCCAAGGAGGAGATGTGACCGCTGCTGACCGCCGCTGACACTCTCCGTCCTGCTGACGGCGGGTCCCACCGGCATGATATGGCCACTGCGCCGCAGCATGCCCTCCGTCCCGCTGACGGCGGGTCCCACCGGCATGATGTGGCCGCCGCACCGCAGCCGGCCCTCCGTCCCGCTGACGGCGGGTCCCACCGGCATGATGTGGCCGCGCCGCAGCCGGCCCTCTGTCCCGCTAACGGCGGGTCCCACCGGCATGATGTGGCCGCGCCGCAGCCGACCCTCTCCGTCCTGCTGACGGCGGGTCCCACCGGCGGTATGTGGCGGTAGTATCAGGGCCGCATTATTGGTGAGCCGTCCCAGTGTGAACGGATAATCCGGAGGCGCGGAGCGAGGGCGTGTCGGTCTGACAGTCTGATAACTGCACAGGTCCTTCACTCAACTAAATACAGAGAAATGTACCACAAAGCAACGTTACAGGACCGAACAAAAGTAACGTAGTAACTGTAACTGTCTTTAGCAACTTATATGAGGAAAAGAAATACCACAGCTGTATGTGGAGAAGCGTCTGTCCTTCTGTCCGTCCCCTCCCTGTCCTCCCGACTCTTCCTCACATTTCTGCTCACAAAACAGCGTCTGTCACGCTTGTCACAAGAGTGTTTAACTCACCGAGTGTTTGACGAAAATAAATCACCGTGACCGCCAGCCCTCCTGACCGAGACTTAAGGAAACTGTCCCCCAGAAAACAGCCTCCGTCCCCGCGACTGAGAGAGTCAGACAGCGTCCTGTTTACTGATGGTGATTATGTATAATTATGTAATTTAGCGCGAAAAACTTCACTCCGTCACTTTCCAGGATGTTTAGTGGGTCAGGATCTCAATCACTACACGTTATAACAGCATCTATATGATTATAAACTGTCCGCGGGTTTAGATAGACAATGGGAACACCTGGGGAACACCTGGGGAGACACCGACGTCATTAACATGACGTGTAGCCCCCGCCGCATGGGCGTGGTTCCAGCGCCTCTAACTGACACGCCCCCAGCGTTTCACAGCAGGAAGAAGTGCTTGTTTTTCCATGATTTAGAGACCTAATTTTATATACTTAACAATTTTTTAAATCTTTCAAATTTGGCTCAGTGGTCAGTGATACATGTTTCTTTGGTGTGACAAACTCATAACACAATTTTTTTGCCGCTTTACACGGACTTTAACGACAATTTACAGGCTGTGAACTTGGCGTTTGTGTGTGCCGAAAATTGTCGGAAACGAACCATGACGTCAGCGGAGCTCCCCGAGGTGCGAACGCCTCTAATTTGCATATGAGTAGCAGCGAAACCACGCCAGGCCAGAGAATGTGTGGGCTGGCTTGAATATCCTCACTCAGTATTGGATGAAACCACTACACATAAACAAGCAAAATCACTCGTGATTGGTCACCATGGGTCATTATACATGTAAACCCCGGTGGGAATATATATATATATATATATATATATATATATATATATATATATATATATATATATATATATATATATATATAAACATAAAATATATATATATATATATATATATATATATATTTTATGTTTATATATGTATATGATTTATTCATTCATTTATATTTATGATATCATCAATGACATTAATGAATTTACTGAGGAAAGGAACATTTGCCAGGAAGGAGTTGTTTATTCAAAGAAAGAGTTTTATTAGCACAAACACAAACACACAACATGTACAAAGCATAATCTGCCCACACAACAAACGGGAAGCTCACAAGAGGCCCAAAATCCTACAGCACCGAAGTGTCTGTTTCTGCAGACGTCAGTGGTGCGCTGCCCTGTACTTCGGAATCGCCTCTCATGTGACAGCGGTGTGGCGCAGAGCTCGGTGAGCTCCTGGCTGCGGAAGGACAGATGTCGCACAGTTCATCCAGACACCCCG
Organism: Sparus aurata; assembly: GCF_900880675.1. NCBI lineage: Eukaryota > Metazoa > Chordata > Actinopteri > Spariformes > Sparidae > Sparus > Sparus aurata. The sequence continues at coordinate 35,979,890 of NC_044188.1, read as the reverse complement.
CCATCTTGTGCCGTCTTCCTCCTCAGACATCAGGTCCATGGCGGCGCACTTCCAAAGGTCCACCTCATCCTCACCTAGCACTCTGTCTCGCTTCCAGCAGCTGTAAAAACAATCAGTAAAGACGATCAGTACTGCGCGATGCACTGCGTATGGACACAACACATCTATTATTTAATAGAATAATAGTCACATTGACCAAAAACGGATCTAATCTAGTAAATCTTACCCTCTTTGTCCTCGATCGACTCCGAGCTGAACTCCTCACAGCCTCCGCCTGCGATGCAAGATCTGGTTGTTGGTTGTCCTGCGTACTGTCTCGTAATGTCTTACAGGCAGCTGGAAAACAATTAAAGAGAGTGGTATGAATAAAGAAACGTAAGTCACAGTAAAATTAAGCGAGGGAGAAAACAGTAACAGTTACTTACACACAATGGCGTCATTATCGGCATCGTGTAAATCTGGACTTGCAGACGTGGCTCCGAGCTAACTGGAGGTCGCGGCCTTGTTATGAGGCGAGGTTAGTCTGTGAAAACAAAATGCTGGCAGCGATAATCCTCCGTGTCCCTCTGCGGCAGCGAAGCTCCGTCCGTCGGCGACATTCTTCGTGGCGACCCGGCAAAGCTTCTCCCGTCAGCGCAGACGTCCTCTCGACAATGGCCGGGCCGCTAGCCTAGCTCCTGCTAGCTAGCTTAGCCGAACTTGCTTTGTGCCCAATAAAACACAAACACTTCGACTACGATGTAGAGTCCAACTCACACACTCACAGCACGTCGTCCGACAACAGTTCACAGTCTGTTAGTGATAAAACACGACACTGAAGACACACACAGTCCACTGTCAGCGGCTCGACGCCATTAACTCTCCGCTCCTTCTTCCTCGTCACTCATGCTCCGGTCTACCCGGAAGTGTAAAAACTCTTACAGGTCATGAACTCTCACACGCAATAAGAATTACTTTTCAACTGCTTTTAAACGATTCAGAACCCATGAAATTATAGAAATACTTTTTTTTTTTTTTTTTACATTTTAATATCTTGGTTATCTCAAAATATTTCATGCAAATTTTAACTTCTTAACAACTGGCGTTTTATCTTTAACTTGTTCCCAGGAGAGAGAGAGAGAGAGAGAAAAGAATAAATAATCTTTTTTACATAACATTGGCCATTGCTAATGCCATACACAGTAATTAATCTAGCATACTTTCATTAAATAAATCCATTCAAGCTCAAATATAAGGGTCTATAATTAGGCTATACTGAGCCTGATCTATTTATACCAGAGATTTTCTTAAAATGAAGTTAACACCTCTTAAAAAAAGGTCACCTGGGGTAAAACTCCCCGTGCAACCCTGATTTGCATTTGTATAGCTCACAGCATTTTCATTTACATGTTAAAGCATCCCCTAGAATCAGGGGGAGAGGGGTCATTGGGGGACAACTGCCAAGCAAGGCCCACGTCAATTTCCGACAATTTACGTCAGTTTTCAGTGTTGCCTGCAAATTGCCGCGTGCAGCCGCAAACCTGAAATTCCACGTCAATCTACAGTGCCGCATACTGACGAAAATCCCACTTTTCATGCAGTAGCAGCAGCAGACACGGAGACGGATTTCCGTCTCCGTGTCTGCTGCTGCTACTGCTGCTGCGGTGGTTGCCTCCGCTGCTGCCCACCTGCCGCGGCCGCTTTCCCCTCCATGTATTCTGCCCTCAGCTCCTCTGCCAGCTGCTGCAGGACGCCCCACTACAGGTGCCCACAACTGTGTAGACGGATGCAGACATTCTTCCTCGGCTTTCCCCGGTACACAGTCAGAGTCGCATCAGTCGCATCAACTCCCGTTTTTGTTTGCCCATGGTGCCAGCCAGGCTATATAATACAACTAATAATTTACCTACAAGTAAATTTGCAAAGAAGCACAAAAAATGTAAAAATGAAACCCCCGAAATGATGTGTGGTCAATATGACCGCTGCCGAAATAGGTAAAACATATAATATTTTCTTTGTCTTTTATGTAATAAATATAACAACTATTCGAAATTAAAATACAGACAAAGTTATTGCATATATACATTTGAAAACGGTCAAAATGACCGTCTTGGCCGCTCTAGTGCTGGCAAGCTTTCACTTGGACTCTTCACTAATTATTACTCCGCGCTCCTGGCAGCGGAGCCGGCCGTATATATGTCTATGGAGCCGGCTACCCTAACTCTAAGTTGGAACTATTTATTGTGGCGCATGAATAAAGATAAACGGGAGCTATTTTCGTCGGAGTACTGAAGTAAATTAAAATGTGGCGTTACACCATAACGGTTGAACATAAAGAAATACTATGTGCATGTCTTGTACAAGAAAACTCTGTTTCTAAGCATTGCAATGTACACATCAACGCTTAAATATAAAAGTGGCTGGTAGATTTTAGAATTTACCAGCCACAGACAGAAAAGTTCATTTCCATCCCTGGCAACGTTACAATTTTTGGCTTCTCTAACGTCACCCACTTCTGGGTAGAAAATAATATATGTAAGAATATAAATGTATTTGTGTTCCTTTGATTATGGTATTTTTGTAAAGATTTAATTTATTTTTGTGGTAGTTAAAGTTTAAAATACATGAATTTGCTGATTATTATTTTGATTGAATGATTAGATTAATGTTCTTATTTGATGAATAAATCAGACGTTACTCACTACTCACAAGTTACTCAGTACTTGAGTAGTTTTTTCACCAAATACTTTTTTACTCTTACTCAAGTAATTATTTGGATGACTACTTTTTACTTCTACGTACGTTATATTGAATCTAAAGTAACAATACTCTTACTTGACTACAATTTTTGGCTACTCTACCACTAGGAATAAAACCACTCCTCCTTAATTTCTGCACAGAACTTGTGCTCACTATTGTTTTGCACATATTTTTTTAAATCTTTATACAATAGAAAGAGCAGGGTCAGGGAGGAGAAAGTGGACCAGAGGCCAGCAGCAGGAATGAACAGGGAGGGTCTTCACAGCGGGTGAGGAGAAATTATAGCCCAACCAAAGTCCTTAGAACATCTCTGTTATAACTGGCTGAGAGAAAATATTGATAGCAGGGACTTTGAGGTTAAATTCTACAACAGTTTCACTACTACTACTACTACTACTGTATTCCCAATTCTATTTCAAAATGTTGCTTTCCACATATTTTAAAATCTTTATTACCACAATAGAAAGAGGCGGGTGAGAGAGGAGGCAGTGGACCAGAGGCCAGCAAGGATGATAATGCAGGGTCACAGGTGAGAAGAGAATATAACTAGCTGAGAAAAAATATCGATACCATAAAAGTGACTTTGCGATTAATTTCCACGGCTATGTCACCACTACTATTCTTAATTCTATAAGGAAATGCCTATAGGATAAGAGTGACTATAAGATTAGCATTTTCACAGCTATTTCAGAACTAGTCTTATTTATATTCTAAAATGTTATTGTGTATGGTGCAATAGGTAGCGCAGGGAGAAGGTCATGTGTCAGGGGAGAGACCAGGCTGCAGCATTGACAGTCAGGGAGAGGCTTCAGACAGAGATACAGCAGAGGATGGATCTTCTGTGGTCACTGTAAAACCATATCAGCCAGATCCTAAGACCATTGTGTCTCAGAAGTTGGCAGATAAAACTCTAAGATTTCAGAGACAATGGTATCAGGACTTCCCTTGGCTTCATTTCATCCCAGGTGTTGAAGGAGCATTGTGCTTTTACTGTCGCAAAGCATTTGAAAAAAAAACACAGAGGATACACTCATTTCCACTGGTTTTAAAAACTGGAAGAAGGGCCGTGAAAGGTTTGCATTACATGCTCGATCAGAATGTCACAAAATAGCTGTAACAACGCAAATCTATGAGACTAGATCAGTGGATGTGCAACTGTCTAATGTACGGGCATCATAGCAAGAGGAGGCACGAACCTGTCTGTTAAAAATAGTCTGTGCTGTGCAGTTCTTGGCAAGGCAGGGTCTAGCTCTAAGAGGGCATGACGACAGTGAAGGAAATTTTGCACAGCTGTTGAAATACAAATCTGAGGATGACCCTGATCTAAGGAAATGGTTGAGTTCCCGAATTGACTATACATGTCCCCAAGTTCAAAACGAGATCCTGAATTTATTGAGCCACTCAATAATTCGTGAAATTGCAGATAACATCAGGTCACTTCCACAACTGCAGTTTTCTGTGATAATGGATGGAACACAAGACGTGTCAGGAAAGGAGCAGGAGGCAGTATGTGTGAGATACGTTGATCATGATCTGATAGTTCATGAAGAATTTGTTGGCATGTATGAAGTGTCTGTGACCACAGGAGAAAACCTTGCAAAGGTTATTATGGACGTACTGCTCCGTCTGAATTTGTCAATCACTGGGTTGAGAGGGCAAGCCTATGATGGTGCTGCAAACATGGCAGGGGTATATTCAGGAGCACAAGCCATTATTAAGAAGCATCAACCTCTGGCTCCTTATGTACATTGTGGGGCCCATTGTGTGAACCTCATCACCCAACATGCCTGCACAGCCTCTTCTGTTGTTCGTGACTCTTTGCAGTGGGCTCATGAATTGGGAGTTCTGTTTGGCCAGTCAATGAAAATGAAGTCCATTTTTCAGGATATTGCGAAAGCAGAGAGCGGGCCAGCCCAGTCTATCAGGCCCTTGTGTCCCACAAGGTGGACTGTACGTACAGGTGCCATTCGTTCGCTACTGAACCAGTATCAGTCTGTATTGCTTTCTTTAGAGGAAATGGCATCTGGTAAGTCAGATTCAGCCAGCAGGGCAAATGGCTTGCTTGAAAGATTGCAAAAGGGCAATGTAGTTCTTGGTCTTCTGCTTGCCTTGGAGGTTACAGAGGAATTGGAGTGCCTCAATAAGTCTCTTCAGAGTCGTGCACAGACAGTTGATGGTATGCTTGCTGCTGTCACTTGCGTCAAAGAGAGCATAGCTGAAAAAAGAACATCTGAGAAATTTCAAAGTCTCTACAGCAAAACATCACAAATGTGTGAAAAACTCAACCTGTCTCCAATTGAAATGCCACGGGTCCGAAACCCTCCCAAACGCCTGGCTGGCGAGGCTGCTGCCCATGTACCTCCCTCCTCAGTTGACTACTTCAGAACAGAATTTTTCAAGGTTCTGGACACTGTGAGTATGCAATTCACAGAACGTTTTGAAAATGAAGGGCTGCTCATGATCAGGAAACTTGAAAAAGTCCTCTCAACAGGAGTGACAGATGATGATGTTTTGCTGCAATACCCAGAAGTGTACAGACCTTCTCTTCAAGTGCAATTAGCAATGTTCAAGTCCAAGTATGACTTTCAGTCAAGCAGTGAAGCTGCTACCATTCTGCAAGGAATGTTGCCAGAAGTCAGGGGTCTCTTTGAACAAGTAGAAATTCTTATGCGGTTGCTTCTTACTGTGCCTGCCTCCTCCGCAGAGGCTGAAAGAAGCTTCAGTGGTCTTCGGAGGTTAAAAACCTGGCTCCGAAGCACAATGACACAGTCTCGGCTCAACAGTGTTGCTGTGTGTCATATCCACAAAGACAAATTGGACCAAGTAAATAGGAGACAAATTGCTCAGCAATTCATTGCAGCTAATGAGAGGCGTAGAACCACGTTTGGGTGCTTCACTTAGGTGAGACAAGTGTACTGTCAAGTGTATATATGTTGTAGTGACTAGACCATGACTGACATGTGATGCCATGATGTTTGAGGGCACCCTGTATTGCTTTCATGGAAAATTGGCCTAGGTGTGACGTTTGTAGGCTTTTTTGGGGGGCTTTTTTGCTTTGTATACTTTGGCCTGAAGACTGTTCCATCTTTGTTTTATATCAATCAACCAATCAAAGCTTTTACTGTCATTTTGTTGTACTAACAAAGCAGCACACAAAAATGAAATGAAATTTCTCCAGGATCAATAACAGAAGACACAATGAATTTAAGACTAAAACTGTGACTAGGGGCTTGTGAAGTGCATCAGATCAGCAGCTTATCAGTCTAACGGCTTGTGGAAGGAAGCTGTTAATAAGTCTGTTAGTTCGAACTTTATGACTCTGGAACCGTTTTCCTGATGGGAGCAGTTCAAACAATGTGATCGTTAAGTTTTAGAAAAGTAGTTATCCACTAGAATGTACATGTTGCGGGAGGCTTCCTTTTTCCTACATGATAGAGGTTACAGAGATATTGGCCTATGACACATAGATATGTATATTTGATTCATTTTTTCATTTATATAGGTCTAGCCCCCACACAAACATTAACATCACAGTTATTTAACTATAGAGGATCATCAACAAAGAAACTTTGTTACTTTTTATTTAATATAACTGTTATTTTATTTTGATTATATTGTTTCTGCTTAGATCTAAAAGAAATCTAGAACTGATAATATTATTTTGCAATGTAGTTAATCAGGAGAGCCTGTAGTCTTTGATTCCCTTGGTTTGCTGTCATAGTTAATGACAGCAAATGTAAAAGAGCTACATCTTAATGTCGATATGTTTATTCTTGTGTCACTTTCACTTGTCAATCCTTGCCATTAAATTAAATTATTATGTGACTTGTTACCCTGTTACCTTGTCATTTCCATTCCATTTTGGGGCTGATCATTTGAAACTGGAATGGTGTTTTATAGAACTTTTCGTGTTCATTGTTGTCATTTGGCACTTAATTATCTGCCTACTTATCCTGTAGATGCTCAAGGGTCATTCTGTGTCAACTCAATCAGAGTTTGGCAGCTTTAGATTTTGACAGTATATAATTCTAAAGAACTAAAGTCGGTCTCCTGGTGCTGTGTTGTTTGTGGTTATGTGGTTCTCGAGCCACTAAGGAGAGGTGCAATTGCATGTGAAAGAATGATAAATCACTCAATAGACCTCTGAACAATTTGTCCCCCTCACTTCTGAAATGATGGCTACGCCCCTGGGTGAGGGTATGGCCTGCTGCTCTCCTCACTACCTGAGCATAGCTCAGTGGGCCAGGGTGTAGCTCCTGTCGCTGGGGTTGGGGTGGGACCCTTGTTGTTCTCAGTGGGGCTCACAGGGTCCTGGTTGTGGTCCGGGTATGAGTCCAGCTGCTCTTTCAGGGCCTGTGTAGCTCTCTCTCTTTCCTGAAGCTCTTCTTATACAGCAGTCAGCTCTCTCCTGTTGCTGTTCTTCACACAGAGGGGTAGGGGGCACTGATAGAGGAATGCCGTGCTAGTGGCTGGTCTGTTAGGAAGATCAGATTGCTGATATCTCCACTCTGATATCGCTCTCGCTCTCTCTCCCGATCCCCCTCTCTCTACTCCTCCCTCTCTGCCCCTGTCCCCCCAGCCAACTTCCAGAATGTTCTGAGTCGATTCCCAGGCCCTGGGGATCCCTGTGTGGGCATATAAGATCAGTCAATAAAGATCTTTAATTTCTGATTAAAGTTTTTTTTTTTTTTTTTTTCCCAACTACAAAGTGCACCTTTAATGAGTGGGCCAACTTTTACTTTTGTGGTACTTAAAGAAGGACTTATGGCTTCAAAGATGGTCCTTGCCTAAAAGGGGGCTATCTATTCAGTAGAAAGACATAAATATTGTTTTAATTGATGCTAAATAACTAGAGAAAAGGGAGAAAGGGGGCTGAGTTTTTTCCAAGCTGATATCAAATAATATGGTATTACAGCTAATCAGGCCACTACACTATGTTTCTGAAAAAATTTTGGGAGACTCTAGTCTAGTCTCGTCTAGTTTTACGGATTGGTCAAGTTTTTTAGCTGGTGTTTTTACAGTACATAAACACTGCATTTTAATGGATGAGTAGGCAGTGTAGTTATAGATTGTTGATTTATTTGTCATCAACACTGCCAAGTTTACAGAGAGCGAGCACTTGGCGGGTCCACCTCTCAAGATCCATCTATGGTCTTTGTGTCTGTGGATGCATGCCAGATCAAGGCCAAAAGGTTTGCTAATTTGAAGGCAACATGGAGTGAACATTGTTTTTTTGCATTTGTTACAAAGTTTGTTGACAATTGGCAAAGTTCCTGTTTAAAAGAACTTAACATTGTGATGCAAGACATTTTCTATTTTGCTATTCTACCTTTAGGTCCTGAGAAGGTCGCGACCCGCGAGGTCCCTGTTGTTTTTCAAATGACCACTCTTCGTTCCAAATGATCACATTTTTCACTGCCTGAACGTACCCCAAAACTCACCGAACATGGAATAAATGTCACACCTGCCGAAAAATGTCATAATCTATTATTGTCAAAATTTTTACCACTAGGTGGCACTATAATCAAGAGAAGTGCATTTAGCCTTATGACTCACATATACTTTGCAGCACATTCAAAAACCTTATATCCACGCGTTCTCTAAATTGTACTGAATCTCGTCATATAGGCCCATTTCACCCTACCATTTTTTTCCTCAAATTCGCGAAATGTTGCAAACCTACTTTTTCAAACTCCTACCAGGTGTTTTCACCGATTTGCACCAAACTTTGCACACAGCATCAGTGGAAATTATTAAAAGAATGTTGATATTCCAAACAAAACGAAAGCTATTAAATAACAACTTCCTGTACATTTTGCATTTTAACCCTTTAAGGTACTACTCAACCATTTGGTAGACCACACTTCAAGTCACTATATTTCATTGATAAATGCATCAAGCTTAACTCAACCTGAATGAGCCATCTCTACCGTTTGGCGTAGTTGTGCAATGCTAAAAAAATCCACTAGATGGCACTGTGTCTGTGAGCAGTATGCCTTTTCAGCATTCCTTCAAACATGTAGTGAAACAGCGAAAATTCACTCGTCCTTTGATGAGGCATATCGGCGTGACTTTTAAATCTAAGACTATTTTGTTGACATATTATCATTTCAGATGAGTTGTTAAACAGAATTATGTAACTTAATTCAACAAAAATAAGTCCCATAAGGGTCAAATAATTTTTTCAAAACGTGCTCTACCAAACGGTTGAGTTGTCACTTTATGGTAAATGTAGAGAAGCTAGGTAATTAGCTAGCTAGCTATAATACATTAGCTATTTACAATGAACAAAAGGGTTAGTGTTGTTAAAATTAAAAAGTTAATTTAATGTTATTCAATTACATATTTGATGAAAAATATTTTATCAATATCATTTTTTCACCATTTATGTACTGTATATGGTAAATATCAAGAATAAATTTGAGGTCTGGAGTATAATTGGCCGTTTTTGACTATTTTTGATTTTACCATTATATTTCACCGTAAAAACTATTTACCTTGCCTTGTTTGGTGTCATTATTTTCAGCACAACCTCACATGTGTGACTGTACAGTTATTTTTTCATTTTGACATACTGTATTAACACATTGGACCTAAAATCACAAAAATACATAAAATCCGAGCAGGAAAATGTTAGTTTTTTCACTGTGAAAACCACAAATACGAACCAGTTTTATTACTTATAATGCAAATATAAATTGTTGTTTGCTAAATTTGTGCATAAGTTTTTGAAATTTACAAAGTTATATGTAACTATTTACATTTAAATGCAGGCAATGCCTCAGGCTCAGGTCTGCCTGAACTCCTTCAGCTCAATGAAGAGCTACACTGCCTGCTCCACATTCAGCAGTCTCCTCATTGTTTTGACTCATTACACAAAAAACACTCCACTACACACTAAATGCTATGTTACACACTAACTATACACTCCAAACACGTCAAGAAATTGCACTTAATGTGACTTGTTCTGAATGTCGTTCTTTTATTATGAACAGACGTCTCAACCGTTTGGTAGAGGACGTCTTTTATTATGAACAGACATCTCAACCTTTTGGTAGAGGACTGTATCTGAAATACTCTAGGGTCTAATTAAAAAAAAACTATTGATTGTTGTTATTGTTATCATAATTGAATAAGAAATGCAAAGAAATAATTTTTCCTTAGCTTTTTTCTTGGTGCGTACCTTAAAGGGAAATGTATACAATAAAAATTCAAGATGATTGCCACTATCACCATGAACATTGTACGTGTAATAAAGTTTCGTATATTGCATATCATATGGTCGATCTCCATAAATAATTATACATTTTATCATGCAAAAATAAAATTTGCAATGTGTAATAAGCTTAGAATCTTCCTTTGTTCTCACAATTCAAGATGGCCACCATTTACTTGCAGATATCACACACAAATGTAAGCGGTGCTAGTTAAAAATAGCTAAAGGGAATTTAGTTTAATTTCAATCTTTTTCCTCAAACTTCACAAATACCTAAGTCTCAAAAAAAGTGACATGTTCATGTCACCTTCAAGTCCTTCAATTCATTAGAAAGATCAGATGTGACATGTCTCGAGTTCATTTTTGTCATATGCTCGGTTCTAGGTAGGCTTACAACTAGATAAATAAAATTATATATTTAAATATATAAATTTATATATTTAAATATTTGTCCCCCATTGACACCCTGTTCCACATAAATAGTTAACATGCTAATACCACGTTTTAAATGGTAGATTACTGTTCATGTAAGACTACTTGGTAGGAAGATACCGCAGAACCATGTCTTCTTTATTTGGGCTTGAAAATAGATAAATGAAACTTATTTTAGAAAAACACTGATTATTATTTTCCCATTAACACACTGTTTCACATAAATAGTTTATCGGCTAACATGCTAATACCACGTTTCAAATGGTGGACTGCTACCCTCAGCAAGCCACCCCTTGCTGATCTGTCCTGAATTTCTCCAGGCACACATGACAAAGCTGACACTCGCATGTTATGACATGGGGCCCATGCAGTACGAAATGGTCACAAGAAAATTATGATCAAACTGTTGATACTGATGTTGTGGTTCTAGCTGTGGAAGCAACTCAAGGTCTAAAGGCAGGGGATGAGCATCAGTTGGCATTTGGCACTGGAAAGTGTTTACGATACCTAGCAGCCCATGAAATCTCAGCTGCTCATGGGCCTTAGAAGGCCCGTGCTCTTCCAGTGTTTCATGCTTTGACTGGCTGTTACACAGTATCAAGCTTTGCTGGCCAGGGGAAAAAGACTGCATGGGCTATGTGGGCTGCCTTTCCAGAGCTTACAAATGCCTCATTAGAATTGTCTTCTGCCCCACATGACATTCTACAGGAGGTAATGGCAATTATTGAAAGGCTTATAATCCTGTTCTATGATCGAACCAGCACATCCACAGACACAGACCAAACTAGAAGGAAATTATTTGCAAAGAGGCACAATGTGCAGTCAATTCAACAAAGACTGCCCTAAAGGAGCATGTTAAGAGGGCAGTCTATCAAGGAGGCCATGTATGGGGTCAGATGCTGGTTTCAACACCAGAGCTTCCTTCTCCTTTAAGATGGGGCTGGTCAAAGGCATCTGAGGCTCATTATAAAGCATTTTGGACATGCCTACCTGATGCAGGCCAGTCCAGCTATGAACTTATCTCCTGCAAATGTGAGAAGGGTTGTGTTAAGCAGTGTAAGTGCACTGTGTTACTGTGGAGGGGATTGCTGAGAGTCTTCCACGATTGACCCCATGTTTGGACAGTTACTATTGTCAGTTAGGCCTATCTTGCATTGTTAGCTTCCAAAAAGGCTAAATACTAAAGTTGCCACTTGAATTCCTAATCATAAAAATGTGTGATTTACCCCAATATCATTCATGTCACAGGAATCCATGCAACTTTGAAGCAGTAACGATTTTCAAACCAGTCATGGCGGCCATCTTGAAAAATGGCTGCCATGGCCGCCATATTGAAAATTTGCGACGGCCCAATATCTAATTTTTTTTTGACTGTCTTTGGCTATAAGTGTACCATATTTCACACTTTTATCACAAAGTGTACGATTTTTTGGAATCACACAACTAATATAAGTGAAGCAGAAATGTGTTTGGCAATTATGATTTGTGGTTTATGTAATTTATCATTGAAAATCTATACACTATTAGTATACAGTGTTTTTCACCATTACATAACTTTGTCCTCTGACATTGTATTGTACTATTTGGTACGTCCTTTGTCTCATCTTTTAGCTGTCTGCAAGCTTTCTTCATACCACAGCATCATCATTATCATCACCTCCACCTTCTGTCTTTTCCCTCAGTTCAGACAGCTGGCTCTCTGGATCATCTTAATCCTTGTTCTCATCACTGGGCGGGCCTGTCAAAGCTATGTTCACACCTATATGGATTCATTTGAAAACTCAACAAGAGAAGCTACTTTATTTCATTTTGTTGTGTGCTTGTGGTGTAAGCTTTTTACTGGCTAGCACAGAAGATAACCACCTGGGGGCTATGTGGGACTAAACTCAGGAAGACTACATTTTGTGATCTCTTAAAACCAGTGTTGGACACGTTACTTTAAAAAAGTAATTAATTATAGTTACTAGTTTCTTCTTCCAAAAAGTAATTAAATTAGTAACGGAATTACTCCACTATAAAAGTAACGAGTTACCAGGAAAAGTAACTATTGCGTTACTTTTACAGTTTTTATTGATTGCTTTGACCTGAAACAAACTGGAATCCACTCGGTTTTCATCATCGCTGACTCAGCAGAGCCCAAGACACCTCTTGCAAATGTGTTAACCCATTCTCATTGAATTGACACATTTTCCCCACCCTTTTGCAGAACAGTTAACACAGATGTCATTCAAGCAGTCCAAACGCCATTGTTTTAGCTATGGTAACCAAACAGAAACCATTTGTTCCTAACTATTAGAAACTACCTACATCAGTATGAAATCACTAAAGCACCTGTATGACACTCCTAAACACAAATCTTCAATGAGCAATCAGTCTGCAGGCCTTAAAAAGTGCAGCGGCTGTGTTGTTCTTTGCCAACATGGATTGAAGAGGTCTAAGGCAGATGAGAGTGAGAAATAGGTGCAGAGGAATGTCAAGGTTGGATGGCATGCAAGAAGATTTTTCCCTTGGTTCATTGCAAGAGAGGATAATGAATGTGATGTGGATGAGGCCATGTGGCCCCATCGTCAAGACAGAAGAGACTGAGTATCAATAGTGGCTATTTATTATACTCTACAGTAATAGATTGTTATACTTTACTGTAATATTTTATATCTTTAACTTCTTTTCTATGTTTTAAAACAGGTCAGTTGTTCAGGAAAATGCTTGCTGTGAAGCTGCAGAAATGTTTTGTGAACTATGAGACTACCAGCTTTCTTATTTTCTTATACTCTAATTGATTTTATTTTGGTTTTCATGTATTTTGTGTAATAATTACAGTATTTCAGTTTTCAGCCACAGTTCGACAAAAAGAATCAATGGAATCAAAAAATGCATCAAAGCTTTCTGATTCTGGATTCAATTCTTTGCAAGAAGGCAAATTTGACAACAAATGGCACTGGCATGAAAGCTACATAGAGTAATAGGCCACAATGACAAGCAATGGTGCACTTCGCACTGAGTGCTGTATTTTGTATTTTGTTGTCCACTGTGTAATGGTTGATTGGAAGAGCTCATACACTTGTTTGCAAGTTGTGTTGTTTGAAGGCAAAATTCGCTTTTGTTGCATATTTTAAATGTTTTGGCATGGTTAGAGCCTTTTGCAAACAAAATGAGTCATTTTGACCATGAGTGCCACTGTTTCAGCCTGTGTGTTAACTGTTTTGAAAATGTGGAGTTTGAATTGACTACTGCTTCAAAGCAATCAAGAAAAACTGTAATTATTCCCCCTTTTGAGCTCAGCATTCATTTTAGCGTACTCAGCATCCATGTATTTAGAAAATGTCTTCCTGCATGGCGGACCGGCACCTGCTCTCCCCTATATTTTTGCCAGTTGGTGCTCTGAAGGAGTCTGAGTCAGCTGCTGATAACAGGAGCATGTTCTCAACAATATACCTGCCTATCATTGCATTCAGTTCAGTCTGTGTCACAAGTTTTTGTGAAGCTGGAGCAGAAAAATCCAGCTGTAGCTGCTCGGACAGCTACGTGTCCTTCTTTGTTAGCGGAGCTCACGTTAGCCACACCTGGCCTGTTGTCATCATCAACAGTGCCAACAACAGTGTTTTTGGCCACTAGTTTTGTGGAAGCGTGTGCCACTCAGAGACGCTTCATTAGATCAGAGTTGCTTACGACGGACGTAGACAAAAGAGATTCAAGTAGTCAGTGGCGGTTCTAGACCAGTTTTAATAGGGGGGCCAGGTTGGGGCCGGCCTTTTTGTTAGGGGGCACATACAACCCGGAAAAAAGGATAAATCCCTCATTCAGACAAAAGCAGTGTTTACAATTTCAGCAATTTTAATTGGGTAGTAAACTGCTGAGACACTTTATTTCTGCCTTTCCATTCAGAACAAAATCATTGCAAGAAATCTGGCATTGTATTATTAATGCAGACTTCCTGTCAGGGGGGCCACAGGGGTGTCCAGACTCAGAGTTACGGGGGCACTGGCCCCTGTTGCCCCCCCCCCCCCCCCCCCCCCCCTAGAACCGCCCCTGCAAGTAGTGTCTGTACTTCCACTTTGAAAACGTTAACTTTCCCTCCGGACTCGCCTTGCTGCAGCTAACCTCCGCTAGTTTGTGTGTGCGAGGCTGCTGTGTGCGTGTGTGGTTTGTGTGTAAACTGAACACTGTCTCTGATTGGCTTACGAACTCTCACTCTACCTTAGAGAGCCAATTACCATCACTTATGCGGTTGTCCTGCCCCTCCCTCTTCCCTCGCCAAGCTAAAAGAAATGATTATAAAAAACAGCTCTGCAGCTCCGGTGGCTGAGAGCCAAGTTGGATGACAACAGCTTCAACGAGCAGCTTCAGTTTGTAACGTGTTAGTTAGATTACCCGTTACTGAAAAAAGTAACGCTGTTAGTAACGCCGTTCATTGTAACGCCGTTATTCCCAACACTGCTTATAACCCACAACTTTTGTAATGAACCTTTATTATTTTCTTATCTCCTTGTCTATATACAGATAGAAATTACATTTAAACAGCACACAGATAGAACCCATTCAAATTAAATGTCCACAGGAGAGAGGAAAACAGAAGGAGAGGAAGGAAATACAAAGAACTGAGGGAAAGATAAACGCTCATCCAATTTTAATCCAGATATCTCTTCAGTGTTGGAGAATGGCTTAATAACACCTGCATTTACACACACTGAAAGCACATTATCACCCACACAAACACTCCTCTCTTTCTCTAAAGTGGAACAGGAGCTTGACAGTGAAAAGAATGACTGAGTGGGAAAAAGGCAAATAAACGAGACAGGAGAAAGTGAAAGAATGGGGAATTGAACAATCAGTGGAGAAAAGGATACATGGAAAGAGAGTAAATAAATGGAGAAAGGAGAGGTGGACAAATAAAAGAGGGAGAGGAGGAATAAGGGTAAGAATGGGAAGCAAAGAAGTAGAAGAAGAAAACTGAAAGAGGAATGAAGGGAGTGATGTGGAGTGGATGGATAGAAGGAAATAATAAGTGCACGAAGGACAGGAAAAGAGTAACGGTAAGTACAGCTTGGAGACATACAAGAGCAAAAGAAAGAGGTGGGGAGAGCAGGTGGAGCAAATGTAGGAGGGAGCATAGAGAGAGGCAAGAATAAAACCATGTGAGAAGCAGGGAGGAGTTATGTGGCACACACTGAATGAGAGCAGTGCAACAAAGCAGAAAATACAATAGAGCCGGCTATTCAATTGGCGGCCACAGGGCCAGGGCCGGCCCCTGAGAAATTTTGTACCTGCCCTTGGTGTGAAGTGTAGTTATTACATATGGGTAGTCTCATACAGCGGATGACTATGGTTAATTGTACATTCTATCGTGCAGTAGGAGGCAGCATGCCCCCCTCAGGTAGAATATCTACCTGGTTTGGCCAGACATATATTTTGAGGGACCACACATGACCAATCAAAGTCGCCCATTTGCGTTCTAGTGCTATGCTCTGACTTGTTTCTTTCAAGCCATGCATGAAGTGTGGCTAACAAGAAAAATGTCTATCTCTTAAAAAAAAGGAAAGTTGACTCCGAGAACTGGCAGTTCAACAATGAATGGTAGAGAAATACGCGTTTATTGCCGTTAGAGTAAATCCTATGTTCAATCTGCAACAAGTGCCTCACCATGTGTAAAGAGTTTAATTTGAGATTAGGCAAGCAGGAAACCTGCAAGGTCCCTATCGTTTTTGTAGTGATCATTAGCGCTTGAGCAGGTCTCAACCTGAAAGGTCCCTATTGTTTTTGCAGTGACGATTTTTTGTCCCAAATGATGACATTTTTCACTGCCTGAACATACCCCAAAACACACCAAACTTTTAATGAACATAACATCTGGCAAAAAAATTCATAATCTATTGTCATCCTCAATCTACCACTAGGTGGCACTTTAACTAAGGAAGGTGTGTTTTGGCTTATAACTCACATATAATGTCACACATTCAAAAATCTTATATCCACACGTTCACTGAATTGTGCTGAATCTCCTGATATAAGCCACACCCATTTCCGCCTACTGTTTATTACCGCAAATTTGCAAAATGTTGCAAACCTACTTTTTTGAACCCCTCCCAGGCGATTTCACCGATTTGCGCCAAACTTTGCCCACAGCATCAGTGGACTCTTCTGAGAAAACGTTATTAAAAGAATTTTGATATTCCAAACAGTACTCAAGTTATTAAATAACAACTTCCTGTACATTTTGCTCAAAACACAAAGTGTTGCATATCTCCACATTGGTCTGTCCGAATGACATGAAACTCAGGTGACTACTTCCCAATTAGCCCCCGAGGTTCTGTGCAAACTTTTCGCTCTTTAAATTCAAGTACTTTATATCTCCACATCGCTTGGTCAGATTAAGACATAACTTGGTAAAATTTTGGCCAATGCCTTCCTGATGACAGCTTACAAAACTGTCACCAATCCACCTCTAGGTGGCACTCTGGTGGCAGTCCAATTAAATATTTTGCACTGTGCCCACACCCCAAGTATTATGTCAGTGAAATTCAAAGGTGTGGTATAGACTTGCCCCTGTCACTCACACACAAAAAATACCAGCAGATGGTGCCAAATAAATCCCACATAATATTGCCCACATCTACAATTCAGCTGAATTGTGTGATATAGGCCACACCAACTTTCGCAGTAAATTTCCATTCGCAAAATCGCTGCTTTTTTGAACTCCTCCTAGGTGATTTGACCGATTTGGACCAAACTTTGCATGTAGCATCTCTGGATCCTCCAGACAAAAAGTTATCAAAAGAATTGTGATAGTCCAAAACACACCCAAAATATGAAATAATAAATTCCTGCACATTGTGTTCAAAACAGACAGTCTTTCATGTCTTGACCAAATACAGTCCCATTACCACAACACTTTTGCTAACTGTGTTCCATTGCATGATGAGGGTTTGTGCATAATTTGGTGCAAATCGGCCAATAGATGGCGCCTTTATGTCTAAATGATAAAAGAACAGCAGAAATTCCTTCACTTTTGAGTGGACAGGCTTTCTCCACCAGAGGGCAGTGCTGCCGTGCCAATGGATACAAACCTCTGTCCAATCTGTTCTGACTTAAGCCTCCAGTATTTAAAACCGGCAGGAGCAGTCCACAAAGTTAGCAGCGAACAACTTTCTCAACAGAAGTCGTTGCATAAATAAGCCCCGACAGCAGCATGCCCTGACGCACGTGGACTGCAAGGTCTCCACCTGCGAAGTCCCTATTGTTTTTTTAGTGATTACTTTTTTGTCCTAAATAATCACAGCACCCAAAATATATGTATATATTTATATAAAAAAAAAAATCTTGCACATTGTGTTCAAAACAGACAGTCTTTCATATCTAGACCAAATACAGTCCCATTACCACAACACTTTTGCTAATTGTGTTCCATTGCCTGATAAGGGTTTGTGCATAATTTGGTGCAAATCGGCCAATAGGTGGCGCTTTGTTTGCACTGTAATTAGTGTGAATGGAAGTAAATGGGGAAATCTTCAAATCCTCTTTAAAACTCATTGATTTTTAACCTCTTCTTGCCCCTCATACTTTGAACTAGAGACTAGAGCCCTGCGTGGGACTGTTTTCTTCATCCCGCTCCTGCCCGCTCCTGCTGAATTTCTGACCATTACCGCCCGCACCCGCAACGTGTGTGTCCACTCCCACCCGCACCTGCAAAATTTATGCCAGCACAATAATAGAGTTGCATTGACTTTGTGTCTTCTCCTGTCCCACAGGAGAAAACACGTAATTTCATAGGTTATTAAAGAGACTCATGGGGTTGTTTGTTTCGTTTACCTGGGCTGCGTGTCTTTTGACGCACTGGTCAGGAATAGCGCTCCTATTTCGTTGTTTTCATTTAGTTTTTAATGAAATAAAGGCTGTTTCATATTCTATTCTCCTCCTCTGTATTTTATTTATTTTTCTACCTTAATATAATCACACAGTGATTGAGGTTAAGGTCTCTTTCTAAGACAGACCTGAATAAGAAACAATAATGAGAACACAATCAGCAGATAGACAACGGTACACAATACATTTAAATATCACTTTGTTTTATCAAAACTTTGCACCGTCACACGGCACATATACTGCTTTGCAAAAACAATTTAAACAACATGAAAAACAGCAGATTTAAAATTATTAGCCAGATGTGGCATTCTTTTTGAAAAAATAATAAGAATAAAAACATTCAAAAGTAGGCAGCCATATGCTCAATAACACATCATCACGCCTATGACCTAATTAATAAAAAACAATGAGAGTAGGCTGTGGTTATCTCAAATAACACTAATAAATAACATAAAATAAACAAAGTTAACCAATAAAACAAATTAATTTAACAAATGAATCACTTGGCCATAATATTGCTGTGGAGGAAGAGAATGTTGCTGACCGACTGCGGTCCCAGTCCCGTGCGTCTCTCTTCCAAAATGCGCCCACAGACACTAAAGGCCCGCTCTGAAGGCGCACTGGATGTCGCTCCCGCAGTGTTTGTTGTAGCCAACCGTTCCCGCCTGCAGCAAAGTACAAACCGCCCGCTCCCGCGAGATTTGGGTTGGGTCCCACGGGAACCGGCGGGACCCAATCCCAATGCAGCCCTCTACTAGAGACACCATTCCAACTTTTAAAGAGTCAGAAGACCTTGAATTATTGGGCATGTATTCAGTTTTTCTGAATATTTTGCGGTTTTGAAATCATCACAGTTTTGTTTTTAAGGATTATTTAGCTTTTCTTCTGATTTTATAATGGGTGTGTATTGCATGAGCTAGAGTGCCTGACATCATTGCTAGACTGGAGAGCAGCTAGAAAAACTGGAGAAGAAATTCTTTTCAGCTTGATTTAGATCCCACATCTTTTACTTCATCTTTGGACGCCTTAGCATTTACACTGTAAAAGATCTGTGGCAAATGTTTCCCAGACCACCTTAACCTGCTGTATGAGTCATTGGAGCATGACAGGGCAGGTGTTACACAGATCCTGTCCTATAATGTCTTATAATTTACTTTTTAGACAGTTTCTCTAAGATCAAACACCGTGATTTATGTCACTCCATCCATGGCTACAGCGCAAACATGAACTACTAGCAGCAAATGTAGCATGACTTTTTACATAATGCAGATTTGCCAAATATGTTATTTTTATGCAATGTAATATTATTCAACCTTAAGGTTAAAAAGGAAGTCCTCATAAAACCCCCACTGGTCACTCCCACATCCATCATCCTCACTGATTGAAGTCGACACTGAGATGACATTTTAAGGTCAGCTAAAAAAAATAGTGTTGTTTTGGCATTTTTCTTGGGCGGTTTCTAGCCCTTTTCCCTGAGTGGCTGTTGAATTGTGTTATTATGCAGGGCATTGGTTTGCAGTGTTTAAGATGAGGTGGTTTATGGTCACACGCAAAAGACCAAAGTATTTTTTTCTTTTTGTCAGAAGATTATGTTCCTGTTCTAAAGTGAAAAAAAAAGTTTGTATTCCTGCAGTAGCAGGTTGTACATGTGTTAATAATTTGAAGATTCCTGTGTAGTTCAGCAGTGTGTCATTATCTGTGTGCTCAGACACAGTCTATCTTTTCCTACCCTATATCTTGGTCTCTTTTGGTGGAAAGTACAGTGTCATCAAAATGCAGACCACTGTGGAACTTGAATGACCACAACAGCGCTTTTACCGGATCAGACCTTTTCCTCCAATACTCAATTTGGCACATATTTGTGGCTGCTTACTTTTAGAACATTTTTTTTTTCTGAAAAAGAGCACAACATCTGAACATAGCAGCTACTTGACTCAGTTTTAATACCATATGAGTTTCGCCTCTGGAGATATCCCACGGCTTTAGACCACACGGCTGGGTTTTCATGTATTTCAGGAAAAGGGTTACGGGTCATGGTGAGTCAGGCCAACATTTTTTCCTTGGCTGTCATTTTCTCTGATGTTTTTTCTTGGTGCTGTTACACTTCTCTTCCTAGTTGTATAATTATGTTGTTCCTTCTCGCTCCAACTTTGGCTTTTCTAAAACTTGCAGTCTACCTCTGGTGTCTAGATAGCACACAAGGATGATGTCAGCCTTTATTTTTGTCGCCTAGTAACTGTGCACACCCCCTTCTCTCCCCGCTTCCAATCTCTGTTTTCCAGTGGATGATTTGTAGCCCATAGATGCTGTAAATCCTACCGCCTTTGGCTAACCTTTTTCTCCCTTTCTCTGTCTGTCTCTTTTCTATTTTAGGAGGGAATGATAATGGGATGGATATGAATATGGGCCAGTGGGCAGGCATGCGTGCCCCTCTCCTTGGCCTGGCCCTACCGCTGCTATTGCTGCTCTTCAACCCACCATCCGGCTATGGCCAGAACATCCAGGGGGGTCCTCAGGACAGACCTCACTTCAGCTTCACTCAGGCTGTCTACCATGCTACGGTTTACGAGAACTCTGCAGCACGCACCTATGCCAACAGTAAAGTTAAAATGGGCATCCACCTGGCACAGCGCTCCTGGGAGATTCGCTATAGAATCACCTCAGGTGACGATGAAGGGTTTTTTAAAGCAGAGGAGTATATGCTAGGGGACTTCTGCTTCTTACGGATAAGGACTAAAGGTGGCAATGCAGCTATCTTGAACCGAGAGATTCAGGATAATTATGTATTGACAGTAAAAGCCTCTGTCAAGGGAGATTCCCTCCTTGAGACCTGGACTAAAGTCAGCATCCAGGTCTTAGATATGAATGACTTGCGACCCTTGTTTTCACCCACCACTTACTCTGTCACCATAGCAGAGAGCACCCCACTCAGGACTAGCATAGCACAAGTTACTGCCACAGATGCAGATATTGGCTCCAATGGGGAGTTTTACTATTTTTTCAAGGAGAAAATTGAGCTGTTTGCAGTACACCCAACCAGTGGAATAGTGTCTCTCAGTGGAAAGCTCAATGTTGATGAACAGAACCGGTACGACCTAGAAATCTTGGCGGTAGACCGCGGCATGAAGCTTTATGGAAATAATGGAGTCAGCAGCACAGCCAAGCTTTTTGTCCACGTAGAGCGTGTAAATGAGCATGCCCCAGTCATGAATTTAGTCACCCACAGCCCCTCATTGCGTGATAAAAACCCTTTGTATGTTATTGTCACTGTTGAGGACCCAGATGAAGGCTTAAATGGAGAAATTGACTCAGTGGTTATTGTTGGTGGAGACCCCTCAAAAACATTTTTTATAGAAAGAACTGAGGAAGGCGAGTTTGCCATAAAGGCCTCTAGGTCATTAAACTGGGAGATTTACCCATCTGGATGTAACCTCAGTTTACAAGCAAAAGATAGGGGAACCCCACAGAAATTCTCTGCTGTTAAGGTTGTCCACATTATGGCCAAGGAACAGCAGTCAGCGGAAGCTAAGTTTGAGCGGGCCTTGTATGATGTTTGTCTGAATGAAATTTCACCACCAGGCACGATTGTTGAGGCTGTTAAAATTAAGCCAGAACCTAATGGTGCAGAATATATTCTAAAACCTTCTGCTGATTCAGCTTTCTTTAAAATGAACACCCTAACAGGTGTAATCTCTACTACTCGCTGGTTTACTCAGGTGACCCAGCATGTTTTTAATCTTGAGGTATCAGAAATAGGTAGTGAGCTCAGCGTTAGAGTGCAGATAACTATTCAGGATGCCAATGACAACTCGCCAACTTTTGATCAGTCCTGTTATGAAATGTTGGTCAATGAAAGTGTACCAGTTGGAACCAATATATTAACAGTTTCTGCTGTGGATGAGGATAAAGGAGAAAATGGATACATAACATACAGCATTTCTAGTCTCCAGCAAGTACCTTTCAAAATCAACCAGTTTTCTGGTATCATCAGCACCACTAAAGAGTTGGACTTCGAGTCCTCATCAGAGAGCTTTATGTTTGTTGTAAGAGCATCTGACTGGGGGTCACCTTACAGGAGAGAGAGTGAAGTCAATGTAACAATACACCTGGAAAATGTAAATGATAACCATCCGCTGTTTGAGAAGATTGCATGCCAGGGGGTGATCTCTAGGGATTTCCCAGTGGATGAAGTGATTACCACAATGTCAGCGATTGATATAGATGAGTTAGAGCTAGTCAAGTATAAAATCATTTCAGGGAATGAATGGGGGTACTTTGACCTCAACCCAGATTCAGGGGTCCTCTCATTACAACGTTCTCTTGCCACAGCTAGTCCAAAGAACGGTATCTTTAGTCTTAAAATAACTGCCACAGATGGTGAGAATTTTTCTGATCCAATGTTTGTTAACATCTCAGTTGTTCATGGTAAATCTCCCCCCAAAGTTTTTAATTGTAAAGAGACAAGGGTAGCCCAAAAGTTGGCTGAAAAATTGCTCAAAAAGTCTAAAGCTAACACCAAGCCTAAAATAGAGGAAGGTTTTATTGACCTTTTCTCTGTCAATCGGCAAATGCCCCAGTTTGACAAAGCTTTTCCCACAGACATTTCTGTGCAGGAAGACTTAAAAATTGGCTCAAGTATTTTCAAGGTAAATGCCTACGATGGTGACACAGGTTTCAATGGTGAAATTCTATACTCTATTTCAGATGGAAACATTGACAGTTGTTTTACCATCAACATGGAAACTGGCCTTATCAGTGTCTTCTTGCCAATGGACAGAGAAAAGAGGGATCGCTATCTTCTCAACCTAACCATCTATGACCTTGGCCTACCACCGAAATCTACCTGGCGTTTGCTTACTGTCTACATAGAGGATGCTAATGATAATGCACCCCAGTTTCTGCAAGACAGAGGGTATGTTATTGTCATACCTGAAAACACTGCCATAGGTACAGATGTCATCCAGGTTGATGCCAGTGATAAAGATCTTGGACCCAATGGGGAAATTGTGTACTCTGTTTTGACCAGTACCTCCCAGTTTGGTATCAATTCCAGCAATGGGATAGTGTATGTTGCTGGCCAACTAGACAGGGAGTTTGTTTCTGCTTTTAACCTGAAAATTGAAGCACGCGACAAAGCAGCGAAAGGGAGCCAGAGGTTTTCTGTGACCACTTTAAAAATCATATTGGAGGATGTCAATGACTGCCCTCCGATTTTTATCCCAAGTGTTTACAAAGCCAGAGCTCTGGAGGATCTTCCAGTAGGAACAGTTGTGGCCTGGTTAGAAACCCAGGACCCAGATTTGGGTTTGGGAGGGCAGGTCAGGTACACTTTAGCCAATGACTTCAATGGATGGTTTGAGATAGACAGGACCAGTGGAGCTATTCGGCTGAAGAAAGAGTTGGACTATGAGACCCAGCAGTTCTACAATCTCACTGTGAAGGCTAAAGACAAAGGGAGACCCGTCTCTCTTCTCTCTGTCACCTTTGTGGAGATCGAGGTTTTAGATGTCAACGAAAACCTCTACGCTCCATACTTTTCCCACTTCGCCTTGACAGGTTTTGTAAAAGAAAATGCCAGGATTGGAACTGCCCTACTCCAAGTCAGTGCTAACGATGAGGATACAGGAAGAGATGGAGAGGTTCAGTACACAATCCATGATGGGAGTGGACTCGGACGATTTGCTATTGATGAAGAGACAGGTAAGTTTTCTTTGAAAATTGTATGTGTAATGTTGACAATGCTTCTAATCACTTTCACCTTATTCCTGGGATTAAAGTGGGGGTACAGGAATAATTTACTCACTACAAAATATATTTTAATCATTACCATGACAGCTGTAGCTCATACAAGTAATACTAAGATTTTTTTATCCCTCATTTTGTGTAAAACATTTGATATATTTCCTGGTTTTATTTCAAAAGCCATTTTTTTATTTCATCTTGAACAGTTTGAACATTTCCATTTTGGATTTGGCATTTTAAATTTCACTTGTATTCATTTGCTCACTTTACATTTCAGTTTACCATTTTGTCTTTTAACTTTTCGTTTCCAATAATAATAAAATATTTAACTCTTACTGTTCTAGTAATTTCAGCACTCTGTAACTGGAACTGTGAATTGCCATACAACCATTTCTGACTGTATTTATGAATGCACCCATATTTATGGATAAACAGTCACTGGTAATGGTTCCTTTCAATCATTAACTAATGTTTAGTAGTATCTCTGTAACACGCCTGAGGTGGATGAGGAAACAAGAGATGAACTAAGAGCTTGGTAGTCCCCCTGTTCACAGTTTGTGCTGTGCTCATTGGATGTTTGGAAAGACTGCTTGTGTTTCCGCCCCTGTGGGAGAACTTGGTAAATGGAGCCAGTGGATAAAATAGGTATCTAGATTACCTAAGGGTGTAACCATCTATCTATAAATGCACGGAATCTCTGTCTGTCTGTGTGTGTGTGTGTGTGTGTATGTGTCTGTTGGTCAAATATCTCTGCGGACAAGGATCACACTGACCCGAGACTTTCAACATGGCTGCTGCGTGGTTCAGTGGTGTGCATCTAAGCATTTGTTTGGACTGCAATGAAACTGTGAATAAATTATTTCATAAATGCTTTACAAATTCCGCCGAGCATTGTCCACCAGAGCAACCACAGTCACGTGCGCACCAGAGCCAATCACTGCACACCGTGGCCACGTGCGCACCAGAGCCAATCACTGCAGAGCCCAAGCCCACGACATACCTGAAGAAAAGCGGATTTATACCTGCAGCGGCGCGAGCTGGACCGGGATTTTGCCGGCGGTTTGGTCCGTTCTGTTCTGTTCTGTTCTGTGCATCTACACTGACTGTTGTGGATTAATGAGATTAAACGAGTCCGGACCGAGTCTGTTCGGGTCTGAGGAGATCCGGAGACGCGCGGACAACAAAGTGGAATTGGAATCTGTGGATGTTCATGTGTAGCTAGCCGCTAGCTAGCTACTAGCCACTAGCCGCTAGCTACACGGCCCACCTCCCGAGGCGACGGATCGGACGCATCGGCATGTACAAAACCGGACCTAGGGTAAATAATGTCCACCACGCTTTTTCGCGAACATTGCCGTCATGTTTGCTTTGTGTCTGGTGCAGGAAGAAACGGTAAAAACGGGCTTTTCTCACGAAAGTGTCCAAGCAGCAAGTTTGGTTGTTGAGGAACAGGAAGTTGTGGGAGGGACCTAGGCGGATGATTGACAGGCAACGACGGTCGGTGTGTAGACAGCGATATTGAGAGTTGAGAGATTTGTGACATTTAGCGTGTTTGGAGTGTGTAGTTAGTGTGTTATGTAGTGTTTGGTGTAGTGTGTTTAGTGAGTAGTGGAGTCGTTTTTTTGTTTAGTGAGTCAGAATAATGAGGAGAAGCTGAATTTGGAGCAGGCAGTCCAGCTATTTATTCAGCTGGAAGGAGCTCAGGCAGACCTGAGCATTGCCTGCATTTAAATGTAAATAGTTACATATAATACTTTGTACATTTTTTAAATGTATGCACAAATTTAGCAAACAACAATTTATATTTGCATTATAAGTAAAAAAAAAAAATGGTTTGTTAAACATATTTGTGGTTTTCACAGTAAAAAACTTTTTCTACTCGGATTTTATGTTTTTTTTGTGATTTTAGGTCCATTGTGTTAATACAGTATGTCAAAATGAAAAAAAGCACTGTACAGTCACACATGTGAGGTTGTGCTGAAAATAATGACACCAAGTAAATAGCTTTTAAGGTGAAATATAACGGCAAAATCAAAAATAGTCAAAAACAGCCAATTATACCCTGGAATATCGGATTTCACAACAAACCTAAATATCCCTGACGTCCCACCTTCAAACACAGCCTCATTTGGCCATCCATGAAAAAGCTGCTTAACCTCCCACTTTTTTTATAGGAATACACTTTTCTTACGGGCACTGCACTAGTACCAAAAGTTCAGAGTACGATATCATCACAACCCTAGGGGGGCGCCAGAGATCACAGGGGAGGCACACGACTTTGTCTGTTCTGAGGTTGTGAGGTTAAAGTTACATTTGTGCAACCCTCTGAGGTCGATTGATGTGCCGGCACATCAAAATCACGTGACCTATTTAAGATGACGTAGCAGCAAGACGGAGCCTCAGCAAGTCTCGGTCCAACTTATGTGTTGGAGCAGCCTTCAAGCTGTGTACCAGTTTTTAAATTGTGTTGATAGGCCAAGTAAAACCGGACTTAGGTTTGGTGCAGGAAGAGACGGTCAAAACGGACTTCTCTCACAAAAGTGTCGGCAAGCATGAAAAGTTTGCGAGCAAAAAAACACATTCCTATTGGTGGAAAAAGGCACCACACCAGCCAATCACAAAATTACATGGCAAGACACGTGATTTGGTTGCTGGCGGACAGGAGGAAGTTGTGGAGGGACCGACAGTGACGGTGAGAGAGTTGAGAGATGTGTGTCAAAATGAAAAAATAACTGTACAGTCACACATGTGAAGTTATGCTGAAAATAACGACACCAAACAAGTCAAGGTAGTTTTTAAGGTGAAATATAATGGTAAAATAAAAAATAGTCAAAATGGCCAATTATACCCTAGACTGCATAAAATCCCAGTAACACACCCAATCAAAACTCTCTATAATCCAAATTGAAACATATTTCTTGGTCCACATTTAAATTCATTAAGCTATTTATTAACAACACCCCTATGAGGTAGGCCTATTCTGCTCTCTGGTAGGTCTATTCTGGTCGTGTGTGTGTTTGTGTGTGATACACCTGATGACACAAAAAGGAAGAAATGTATCTCAGTGTTTCCTCTAGGATTTTTTCCAGCAGCGGGGGCAGGCTCTTCGGGGAGCCGTGGCGGCGTAAACAAATGACACTTGACTGCACATTTTACTTTTATGCCCAGCATAATCCCCCTTTTTATTGAATGGCTGGCATGGAAAATGGCTTTTTAAAGGCTGAATGTAAAAATATATTTTTTTTAAAAACACAACAATAAAATAAAATAAAATGTTTTATTTAATTTAAATTAATTTAATTTAGGGTCCCAGCCTGATAGCCTGTGCTTCCCTTGAGGTTTTTCTTCTCTTCTCTCATCTCTCTCTCCTGCACCATCACTTTTCTCTCCTGCTCCTTCACTGGGCTCTCCCCCTGCTGTACTCTGCTCTCCTTCACTTTGTTCCACTGCTCCTCCCTGTCTAATGTTACTTGTCTTATACGATTACATAAAACATTAACGTTAGATAATTTACACTCACATCACATCTAATTACAAGTGTGAACACAATTTTTTACCTAACCATCATCATTTGAGTCAGTAAAAGGCTAATGATACCTGACTAGCGTCATCTTCATCAGGTGTCTTTCTCTTCTTTGAGAAATATTTGAACAAGCTCATCTGAAAATGCAGTCAGCAGTTACATCATGGTGTGTATATATTCGCTTAATGCTATCAATTAGTTAACTCAGGTCAGCGACACTGAGTTGAGTTGGCACCGGGCCCAATTAATTAAGCTACCGATATGTTACGTAACCTTAGCTGGCCATCAATATTTTGCAAATGTCTATTGAACTTATAAAATCTGTTATAAGTTTTCTTAAGCTAATAAGTCTACCTTTTCTCTAGTGAGTCGTTGCCCTATTTTCAAGATGACGCTCCTCTGACTCTCCGACCTGGTGCCTGGGTGCTTGACGTGATGTCACTTTCAAGGCCGCTCTCGCGAGTAATTAACGTCGATGGCACCAGTAAGTTCTTGGGGGGGGGGGGGGGTGGATCTACTCCAAAGAGTAGATACTGAGCAAGATAGTTATCTAGTTTACCTCAGCACTCGCGACACCCGACCTCATGCAGGACTCTGCTGTGAATGTTGAGATATGATGTGGCGGTGGTGTATTTGCGACAATAAAAAGAAATTTGAAGGAGCGGCGGCTAGGATTTTGGAGTGGCAGGTCGCCACTCCTAAATGAATGTAGAGGAAACACCGCGGCATATGGCATCAGTTTTGCATCTATGAGAAAATAATCAATCCTGCTGTATGACTTATGCATTGCAGAGTAAAGAGAGTATTCTCTGCCAGTCAGATTAGCGATTCTCCAAATGTCAGACACCAGCATTATATAAAACGGAACTTGGCTACTAAATAGGAAAAGCTGATGCAGAGTGTCGCTCTTTCCTGGACAAATGGACTTATGAATTTTTCTTTGAAGAAGTGAAAGGCAAGCCCATGTGCCTGGTTTGTGGGGACGTACTGGCCATAATGAAAAAGGTAAACCTTGAGAGTCATTACATTGCCAAATATGCTAAACTCGATGCCTTGAAAGGACAAGTGTGCTGTATAAAGTTGCCGCTCTCCAACAGAGTTTGAGTGGCAGGCAAGCAGTTTTATCCAAACTGCAAGCAGACCAGGACAACGTGACACAGGCTAGCTTTGTGGTGAGTGAGTTTATCGCTAAGAAGCTGAAACCTCATGCTGAAGGTGAATTTGTGAAGTAGTGCCTTGTTGTTGCTGTCGAGCGGCTCATGCCAGAAAAAATCAAGCTGTTCCAAAGTGTCAGTTTGTCTTGGAGACCTGTCTCAGATTGTTTTACTAACATGGCACAACACATTGAGGAATCATTGAAGGATACTGAAAGAGATTTCCAGTTTTATCTCTTTGGGCTGTGATGAGACAATGGACATAACAAACACAGCTCAACTGGCCAACTTTGTGCAAGGGATTACAGCCGACTTTGAAATTAGAGAGAAACTGCCCTCGTTGCAAGCCATGCATGGGACTACTAAAATTGAGGATCTATTTGTGCAAGTTGTTTTGAACAAATTTGACCTGCAGTTTCACAAGCTGAGTCATGCAAATATGCTTGCACGGTTTTACAACTTGAGGGAAAAGGTAAAGCAGTTCATGGAGATGAAGTAGAAACCAGTTGTGGAACTAACCCCAAGATTCCACCAGATGTGTGTACGCTTTGTTATGGCTCCTATTCGGTTTTGCTCCGACGTCCAGTAACCCCCCAGGTTGAGTTTTGAGTCTGCCACGGCGCAGTAAAACAGTTGGCTTTGCGAGGCCAAGGAGTTCCTGCGATAATCACATAATCATTCGCATAGGCAGTTATAGGTATTTGTCATAAATCAACAACAGGAAGTGTTCCCGACCAAAGGATTAGCAGAAGAGCTTGTGTTTATCTCTTTATTTAGATTTGTCTAAGTGTTTTATTTTGAAAAATAACCAGACGTCATATTGTTGTTTCGGTGCTTGTCTTCCTCTCTGCTCGGTGCTAAATTCAGC